>NW_028163812.1:10000-62955 GCF_964263955.1 Coregonus lavaretus | reverse complement strand
TTTCTACTGACCAGGAACCCTGAACCTAGAACCATTATTACTAACCAGAACCCTAAGTCTAGAACCATTACTACTGACCAGAACCCTGAGTCTAGAACCACGACTACCGACCATAACCCTGAGTCTAGTACCATTACTAACCAGAACCCTGACCCTAGAACCATTACTACCCAGAACTCAGAACGAGCTGGAAACGGACTAGAGGCCAGGCAGGCTGACACAAAGCAAGAGCCCCGAGCCCCCAAACAACCCCAAACCACTGTCACACACACCAAACACACACACACCGAACACACACAGCTCCAAAACACCCAACACACACACACACAAAACCACTCCACGCAATGTCAACACACACTCCCCCCTCCCATCTCCCCCCCCCACCGGCCCCTCCCTCTCCTGACAGCCGAGCCCTACTGCCAGCCCTCACACCAACAGCCTGGACTCAAGCCTGATAAGGTAAGGACAGGTAGGGGTAGGTAGAGATAGGGGTTAGGGGTGAAGAGGAATTCAGAGTCCACAGACACAGAGACACATTGTGACATAGCTCTTGAGACCACCGTCTGCGGGGACGCACAGCCCAACGTGCACCTCCCCAAACCTCCCACCCGACGTGGCTCCGCGTGCACGTCCTCTATTCATTTGAATGGGTTGACATTTGGAGAAATTGCTTAAGCCTAGACGCTTTAGGGGCAAGGGAATTACAACTTTTTCAGCCGGGACCCCATTTTCATCGACAGAATTCTGGCAACCCCACACCACCCCAAATCTAATGACACCCCGAATCACCACAAATTTTAATCAAATCTGTGTCTTTAGATTTTTACATCAACAAATTTCATCAATTCATTACATTTTAATTTCTCTTATCAAAACTATGACCACCAATAAATACATTCACTCAATAGAATGTCCTGTGTAGCTCAGTTGGTAGAGCATGGTGCTTGCAACACCAGGGTTGTGGGTTCGATTCCCACGGGGGGCAAGTATGAAAAATGTATGCACTCACTAACTGTAAAGTCGCTCTGGATAAGAGCCGTCTGCTAAATGACTAAAAATGTAAAAAATTTACAATTGTACTTTTTACATTTTGACCCCCCCACCAAAAATGTTTTGGTTTATTTATTTATTTTCCTTATACATTTGGTGACCCCCACTGCAATTCCCCGTCGCTCCCCCAACTTTGATTACCATTGGGGGACAAAAGGTAACCTCTCTCATCACTCTGTCTACAGGTAGATGGCTTGGTGAGGTAACCTCTCCCATCACTCTGTCTACAGGTAGATGGCTTGGTGAGGTAACCTCCCATCACTCTGTCTACAGGTAGATGGCTTGGTGAGGTAACCTCCCATCACTCTGTCTACAGGTAGATGGCTTGGTGAGGTAACCTCTCCCATCACTCTGTCTACAGGTAGATGGCTTGGTGAGGTAACCTCTCCCATCACTCTGTCTACAGGTAGATGGCTTGGTGAGGTAACCTCTCTCATCACTCTGTCTATAGGTAGATGGCTTGGTGAGGTAACCTCCCATCACTCTGTCTACAGGTAGATGGCTTGGTGAGGTAACCTCCCATCACTCTGTCTACAGGTAGATGGCTTGGTGAGGTAACCTCTCATCACTCTGTCTACAGGTAGATGGCTTGGTGAGGTAACCTCTCTCATCAATCTGTCTACAGGTAGATGGCTTGGTGAGGTAACCTCTCTCATCACTCTGTCTACAGGTAGATGGCTTGGTGAGGTAACCCTCATCACTCTGTCTACAGTAGATGGCTTGGTGAGGTAATCTCTCCCATCACTCTGTCTACAGGTAGATGGCTTGGTGAGGTAACCTCTCCCATCACTCTGTCTACAGGTAGATGGCTTGGTGAGGTAACCTCTCTCATCACTCTGTCTACAGGTAGATGGCTTGGTGAGGTAACCTCTCCCATCACTCTGTCTACAGGTAGATGGCTTGGTGAGGTAACCCTCTCCCATCACTCTGTCTACAGGTAGATGGCTTGGTGAGGTAACCTCTCCCATCACTCTGTCTACAGGTAGATGGCTTGGTGAGGTAACCTCTCATCACTCTGTCTACAGGTAGATGGCTTGGTGAGGTAACCTCTCATCACTCTGTCTACAGGTAGATGGCTTGGTGAGGTAACCTCTCTCATCACTCTGTCTACAGGTAGATGGCTTGGTGAGGTAACCTCTCTCATCACTCTGTCGACAGGTAGATGGCTTGGTGAGGTAACCTCTCTCATCACTCTGTCTACAGGTAGATGGCTTGGTGAGGTAACCTCTCATCACTCTGTCTACAGGTAGATGGCTTGGTGAGGTAACCTCCCACCACTCTGTCTACAGGTAGATGGCTTGGTGAGGTAACCTCCCATCACTCTGTCTACAGGTAGATGGCTTGGTGAGGTAACCTCCCATCACTCTGTCTACAGGTAGATGGCTTGGTGAGGTAACCTCTCTCATCACTCTGTCTACAGGTAGATGGCTTGGTGAGGTAACCTCCCATCACTCTGTCTACAGGTAGATGGCTTGGTGAGGTAACCTCCCACCACTCTGTCTACAGGTAGATGGCTTGGTGAGGTAACCTCCCATCACTCTGTCTACAGGTAGATGGCTTGGTGAGGTAACCTCTCATCACTCTGTCTACAGGTAGATGGCTTGGTGAGGTAACCTCTCTCATCACTCTGTCTACAGGTAGATGGCTTGGTGAGGTAACCTCTCTCATCACTCTGTCGACAGGTAGATGGCTTGGTGAGGTAACCTCTCTCATCACTCTGTCTACAGGTAGATGGCTTGGTGAGGTAACCTCTCTCATCACTCTGTCGACAGGTAGATGGCTTGGTGAGGTAACCTCTCCCATCACTCTGTCTACAGGTAGATGGCTTGGTGAGGTAACCTCTCCCATCACTCTGTCTACAGGTAGATGGCTTGGTGAGGTAACCTCTCCCATCACTCTGTCTACAGGTAGATGGCTTGGTGAGGTAACCTCCCATCACTCTGTCTACAGGTAGATGGCTTGGTGAGGTAACCTCTCATCACTCTGTCTACAGGTAGATGGCTTGGTGAGGTAACCTCTCTCATCACTCTGTCTACAGGTAGATGGCCCCTCCCCCCTTCACTCCCCCCCGCCCACTGAACACCCTGGAGCCAATCAGAAGACAGATGCGTCGGCCATCAGCGCCCTGATTGGAGGGAGGAACTGTGTTGTTACAACGACCATCGTGACGGAACTCACCCAGACACACCTGCAGCCACGCCCGTCAGATATGCCCAGCAACACACAGGTGGGGAGCCACACCCACTCTCATTCATTTATTGATTGATTGATTGACATTTGGTTGATTGATTCTGATGCTCTTGGTTCCTTATTGATTGAATGATTCTGATGCTCTTGGTTCCTTATTGATTGAATGATTATGATGCTCTAACCCTAACCCTTCCTGATTGGATGATTCTGATGCTCTAACCCTAACCCTTCCTGATTGGATGATTCTGATGCTCTAACCCTAACCCTTCCTGATTGGATGATTCTGATGCTCTAACCCTAACCCTTCCTGATTGGATGATTCTGATGCTCTAACCCTAACCCTTCCTGATTGGATGATTCTGATGCTCTAACCCTAACCCTTCCTGATTGGATGATTCTGATGCTCTAACCCTAACCCTTCCTGATTGGATGATTCTGATGCTCTAACCCTAACCCTTCCTGATTGGATGATTCTGATGCTCTAACCCTAACCCTTCCTGATTGAATGATTCTGATGCTCTAACCCTAACCCTTCCTGATTGGATGATTCTGATGCTCTAACCCTAACCCTTCCTGATTGGATGATTCTGATGCTCTAACCCTAACCCTTCCTGATTGGATGATTCTGATGCTCTAACCCTAACCCTTCCTGATTGGATGATTCTGATGCTCTAACCCTAACCCTTCCTGATTGGATGATTCTGATGCTCTAACCCTTCCTGATTGGATGATTCTGATGCTCTAACCCTAACCCTTCCCGATTGAATGATTCTGATGCTCTAACCCTAACCCTTCCTGATTGGATGATTCTGATGCTCTAACCCTAACCCTTCCTGATTGGATGATTCTGATGCTCTAACCCTAACCCTTCCTGATTGGATGATTCTGATGCTCTAACCCTTCCTGATTGGATGATTATGATGCTCTAACCCTAACCCTTCCCGATTGAATGATTCTGATGCTCTAACCCTAACCCTTCCTGATTGGATGATTCTGATGCTCTAACCCTAACCCTTCCTGATTGGATGATTCTGATGCTCTAACCCTAACCCTTCCTGATTGGATGATTCTGATGCTCTAACCCTAACCCTTCCTGATTGAATGATTCTGATGCTCTAACCCTAACCCTTCCTGATTGGATGATTCTGATGCTCTAACCCTAACCCTTCCTGATTGGATGATTCTGATGCTCTAACCCTAACCCTTCCTGATTGGATGATTCTGATGCTCTAACCCTAACCCTTCCTGATTGGATGATTCTGATGCTCTAACCCTAACCCTTCCTGAATGATTCTGATGCTCTAACCCTAACCCTTCCTGATTGGATGATTCTGATGCTCTAACCCTAACCCTTCCTGATTGGATGATTCTGATGCTCTAACCCTAACCCTTCCTGAATGATTCTGATGCTCTAACCCTAACCCTTCCTGATTGGATGATTCTGATGCTCTAACCCTAACCCTTCCTGAATGATTCTGATGCTCTAACCCTAACCCTTCCTGATTGGATGATTCTGATGCTCTAACCCTAACCCTTCCTGAATGATTCTGATGCTCTAACCCTAACCCTTCCTGATTGGATGATTCTGATGCTCTAACCCTAACCCTTCCTGATTGGATGATTCTGATGCTCTAACCCTAACCCTTCCTGATTGGATGATTCTGATGCTCTAACCCTAACCCTTCCTGATTGGATGATTCTGATGCTCTAACCCTAACCCTTCCTGAATGATTCTGATGCTCTAACCCTAACCCTTCCTGATTGGATGATTCTGATGCTCTAACCCTAACCCTTCCTGATTGGATGATTCTGATGCTCTAACCCTAACCCTTCCTGATTGGATGATTCTGATGCTCTAACCCTAACCCTTCCTGATTGAATGATTCTGATGCTCTAACCCTAACCCTTCCTGATTGAATGATTCTGATGCTCTAACCCTAACCCTTCCTGATTGGATGATTCTGATGCTCTAACCCTAACCCTTCCTGATTGAATGATTCTGATGCTCTAACCCTAACCCTTCCTGATTGGATGATTCTGATGCTCTAACCCTAACCCTTCCTGATTTGATGATTCTGATGCTCTAACCCTTCCTGAATGATTCTGATGCTCTAACCCTAACCCTTCCTGATTGGATGATTCTGATGCTCTAACCCTAACCCTTCCTGATTGGATGATTCTGATGCTCTAACCCTAACCCTTCCTGAATGATTCTGATGCTCTAACCCTAACCCTTCCTGATTGGATGATTCTGATGCTCTAACCCTAACCCTTCCTGATTGAATGATTCTGATGCTCTAACCCTAACCCTTCCTGATTGGATGATTCTGATGCTCTAACCCTAACCCTTCCCGATTGGATGATTCTGATGCTCTAACCCTAACCCTTCCTGATTGGATGATTCTGATGCTCTAACCCTAACCCTTCCTGAATGATTCTGATGCTCTAACCCTAACCCTTCCTGATTGGATGATTCTGATGCTCTAACCCTAACCCTTCCTGAATGATTCTGATGCTCTAACCCTAACCCTTCCTGATTGGATGATTCTGATGCTCTAACCCTAACCCTTCCTGATTGGATGATTCTGATGCTCTAACCCTAACCCTTCCTGATTGGATGATTCTGATGCTCTAACCCTAACCCTTCCTGATTGAATGATTCTGATGCTCTAACCCTAACCCTTCCTGATTGGATGATTCTGATGCTCTAACCCTAACCCTTCCTGATTGTCTGTTAGGTGAACAGCTCCTTGGCATCGTCAAGGAGATCAGGGGAGGAGGCGGGGTCTGACTCTTCATTGCTTAGCAATCAGCACACCTACTCATCCTCGGTGACAGGTACGATTACATTACCCAGAGTTCGTGTTGCTGGGTGAACCAGGTTTAGCGCTAATGCTGCTGCTGTAGCTAACACACTGTGTGTTTCCCTCCACAGAAGGACTGGAGGGGAGCAGTGTGACTGTGAGTACCATTATAGCTTCATCATTCTCATTCTAGAACTTGACCTTTATTCTAGAACTTGACCTTTATTCTAGAACTTGATCTTTATTCTAGAACCTGACCTTCCTTCTAGAACTTGACCTTTATTCTAGAACGTGACCTTCATTCTAGAACTTGATTTTTATTCTAGAACCTGACCTTCCTTCTAGAACTTAACCTTTATTCTAGAACCTGACCTTTATTCTGGAACCTGATCTTCATTCTAGAACATGACCTTCATTCTAGAACAACCTTCATTCTATAACTTTACCTTTCCTCTCCAGTATAACACCTCTCCTCTCACCTGTACTTTCCTCTCCAGTATAACACCTGTCCTCTCACCTCTCCTTTCCTCTCCAGTATAACACATGTCCTCTCACCTCTCCTTTCCTCTCCAGTATAACACCTGTCCTCTCACCTGTCCTTTCCTCTCCAATATAACACCTGTCCTCTCACCTCTCCTTTCCTCTCCAGTATAACACCTGTCCTCTCACCTCTCCTTTCCTCTCCAGTATAACACCTGTCCTCTCACCTCTCCTTTCCTCTCCAGTATAACACCTGTCCTCTCACCTCTCCTTTCCTCTCCAGTATAACACCTGTCCTCTCACCTGTCCTTTCCTCTCCAGTATAACACCTGTCCTCTCACCTCTCCTTTCCTCTCCAGTATAACACCTGTCCTCTCACCTCTCATTTCCTCTCCAGTATAACACCTGTCCTCTCACCTCTCCTTTCCTCTCCAGTATAACACCTGTCCTCTCACCTCTCCTTTCCTCTCCAGTATAACACCTGTCCTCTCACCTCTCCTTTCCTCTCCAGTATAACACCTGTCCTCTCACCTCTCATTTACTCTCCAGTATAACACCTGTCCTCTCACCTGTCCTTTCCTCTCCAGTATAACACTTGTCCTCTCACCTCTCCTTTCCTCTCCAATATAACACCTGTCCTCTCACCCTTCCTTTCCTCTCCAGTATAACACCTGTCCTCTCACTTGTCCTTTCCTCTCCAGTATAACACCTGTCCTCTCACCTGTCCTTTCCTCTCCAGTATAACACCTGTCCTCTCACCTGTCCTTTCCTCTCCAGTATAACACCTGTCCTCTCACCTTTCCTCTCCAGTATAACACCTGTCCTCTCACCTCTCCTTTCCTCTCCAGTATAACACCTGTCCTCTCACCTCTCCTTTCCTCTCCAGTATAACACCTGTCCTCACACCTGTCCTTTCCTCTCCAGTATAACACCTGTCCTCTCACCTTTCCTCTCCAGTAGAACACCTGTCCTCTCACCTCACCTTTCCTCTACAGTATAACACCTGTCCTCTCACCTGTCCTTTCCTCTCCAGTATAACACCTGTCCTCTCACTTGTCCTTTCCTCTCCAGTATAACACCTGTCCTCTCACCTCTCCTTTCCTCTCCAGTATAACACCTGTCCTCTCACCTCTCCTTTCCTCTCCAGTATAACACCTGTCCTCTCACCTCTCCTTTCCTCTCCAGTATAACACCTGTCCTCTCACCTCTCCTTTCCTCTCCAGTATAACACCTGTCCTCTCACCTCTCCTTTCCTCTCCAGTATAACACCTGTCCTCTCACCTGTCCTTTCCTCTCCAGTATAACACCTGTCCTCTCACCTCTCCTTTCCTCTCCAGTATAACACCTGTCCTCTCACCTCTCCTTTCCTCTCCAGTATAACACCTGTCCTCTCACCTCTCCTTTCCTCTCCAGTATAACACCTGTCCTCTCACCTCTCCTTTCCTCTCCAGTATAACACCTGTCCTCTCACCTCTCCTTTCCTCTCCAGTATAACACCTGTCCTCTCACCTCTCATTTACTCTCCAGTATAACACCTGTCCTCTCACCTCTCCTTTCCTCTCCAGTATAACACCTGTCCTCTCACCTCTCCTTTCCTCTCCAATATAACACCTGTCCTCTCACCTTTCCTTTCCTCTCCAGTATAACACCTGTCCTCTCACTTGTCCTTTCCTCTCCAGTATAACACCTGTCCTCTCCCCTGTCCTTTCCTCTCCAGTATAACACCTGTCCTCTCACCTCTCCTTTCCTCTCCAGTATAACACCTGTCCTCTCACCTCTCCTTTCCTCTCCAGTATAACACCTGTCCTCTCACCTGTCCTTTCCTCTCCAGTATAAAACCTGTCCTCTCACCTTTCCTCTCCAGTATAATACCTGTCCTCTCACCTTTCCTCTCCAGTATAACACCTGTCCTCTCACCTCTCCTTTCCTCTCCAGTATAACACCTGTCCTCTCACCTCTCCTTTCCTCTCCAGTATAACACCTGTCCTCTCACCTGTCCTTTCCTCTCCAGTATAACACCTGTCCTCTCACCTTTCCTCTCCAATAGAACACCTGTCCTCTCACCTCACCTTTCCTCTACAGTATAACACCTGTCCTCTCACCTGTCCTTTCCTCTCCAGTTTAACACCTGTCCTCTCACCTTTCCTCTCCAGTATAACACCTGTCCTCTCACTTGTCCTTTCCTCTCCAGTATAACACCTGTCCTCTCACCTCTCCTTTCCTCTCCAGTATAACACCTGTCCTCTCACCTCTCCTTTCCTCTCCAGTATAACACCTGTCCTCTCACCTCTCCTTTCCTCTCCAGTATAACACCTGTCCTCTCACCTGTCCTTTCCTCTCCAGTATAACACCTGTCCTCTCACCTTTCCTCTCCAGTATAACACCTGTCCTCTCACTTGTCCTTTCCTCTCCAGTATAACACCTGTCCTCTCACCTCTCCTTTCCTCTCCAGTATAACACCTGTCCTCTCACCTCTCCTTTCCTCTCCAGTATAACACCTGTCCTCTCACCTGTCCTTTCCTCTCCAGTATAACACCTGTTCTCTCACCTTTCCTCTCCAGTAGAACACCTGTCCTCTCACCTCACCTTTCCTCTACAGTATAACACCTGTCCTCTCACCTGTCCTTTCCTCTCCAGTATAACACCTGTCCTCTCACCTTTCCTCTCCAGTATAACACCTGTCCTCTCACCTCTCCTTTCCTCTCCAGTATAACACCTGTCCTCTCACCTCTCCTTTCCTCTCCAGTATAACACCTGTCCTCTCACCTCTCCTTTCCTCTCCAGTATAACACCTGTCCTCTCACCTCTCCTTTCCTCTCCAGTATAACACCTGTCCTCTCACCTCTCCTTTCCTCTCCAGTATAACACCTGTCCTCTCACCTGTCCTTTCCTCTCCAGTATAACACCTGTCCTCTCACCTCTCCTTTCCTCTCCAGTATAACACCTGTCCTCTCACCTCTCCTTTCCTCTCCAGTATAACACCTGTCCTCTCACCTCTCCTTTCCTCTCCAGTATAACACCTGACCTCTCACCTCTCCTTTCCTCTCCAGTATAACACCTGTCCTCTCACCTCTCATTTACACTCCAGTATAACACCTGTCCTCTCACCTCTCCTTTCCTCTCCAGTATAACACCTGTCCTCTCACCTCTCCTTTCCTCTCCAATATAACACCTGTCCTCTCACCTTTCCTTTCCTCTCCAGTATAACACCTGTCCTCTCACCTGTCCTTTCCTCTCCAGTATAACACCTGTCCTCTCACCTCTCGTTTCCTCTCCAGTATAACACCTGTCCTCTCACCTCTCCTTTCCTCTCCAGTATAACACCTGTCCTCTCACCTCTCCTTTCCTCTCCAGTATAACACCTGTCCTCTCACCTCTCCTTTCCTCTCCAGTATAACACCTGTCCTCTCACCTCTCCTTTCCTCTCCAGTATAACACCTGTCCTCTCACCTCTCCTTTCCTCTCCAGTATAACACCTGTCCTCTCACCTCTCCTTTCCTCTCCAGTATAACACCTGTCCTCTCACCTTTCCTCTCCAGTATAACACCTGTCCTCTCACTTGTCCTTTCCTCTCCAGTATAACACCTGTCCTCTCACCTCTCCTTTCCTCTCCAGTATAACACCTGTCCTCTCACCTCTCCTTTCCTCTCCAGTATAACACCTGTCCTCTCACCTGTCCTTTCCTCTCCAGTATAACACCTGTCCTCTCACCTCACCTTTCCTCTACAGTATAACACCTGTCCTCTCACCTGTCCTTTCCTCTCCAGTATAACACCTGTCCTCTCACCTTTCCTCTCCAGTATAACACCTGTCCTCTCACCTGTCCTTTCCTCTCCAGTATAACACCTGTCCTCTCACTTTACCTTTCCTCTCCAGTATAACACCTGTCCTCTCACCTCTCCTTTCCTCTCCAGTATAACACCTGTCCTCTCACTTTACCTTTCCTCTCCAGTATAACACCTGTCCTCTCACCTCTCCTTTCCTCTCCAGTATAACACCTGTCCTCTCACCTCTCCTTTCCTCTCCAGTATAACACCTGTCCTCTCACCTGTCCTTTCCTCTCCAGTATAACACCTGTCCTCTCACCTCTCCTTTCCTCTCCAGTATAACACCTGTCCTCTCACCTCTCCTTTCCTCTCCAGTATAACACCTGTCCTCTCACCTCTCCTTTCCTCTCCAGTATAACACCTGTCCTCTCACTTTACCTTTCCTCTCCAGTATAACACCTGTCCTCTCACTTTACCTTTCCTCTCCAGTATAACACCTGTCCTCTCACCTCTCCTTTCCTCTCCAGTATAACACCTGTCCTCTCACTTTACCTTTCCTCTCCAGTATAACACCTGTCCTCTCACCTCTCCTTTCCTCTCCAGTATAACACCTGTCCTCTCACCTCTCCTTTCCTCTCCAGTATAACACCTGTCCTCTCACCTGTCCTTTCCTCTCCAGTATAACACCTGTCCTCTCACCTTTCCTCTCCAATAGAACACCTGTCCTCTCACCTCACCTTTCCTCTACAGTATAACACCTGTCCTCTCACCTGTCCTTTCCTCTCCAGTTTAACACCTGTCCTCTCACCTTTCCTCTCCAGTATAACACCTGTCCTCTCACTTGTCCTTTCCTCTCCAGTATAACACCTGTCCTCTCACCTCTCCTTTCCTCTCCAGTATAACACCTGTCCTCTCACCTCTCCTTTCCTCTCCAGTATAACACCTGTCCTCTCACCTCTCCTTTCCTCTCCAGTATAACACCTGTCCTCTCACCTGTCCTTTCCTCTCCAGTATAACACCTGTCCTCTCACCTTTCCTCTCCAGTATAACACCTGTCCTCTCACTTGTCCTTTCCTCTCCAGTATAACACCTGTCCTCTCACCTCTCCTTTCCTCTCCAGTATAACACCTGTCCTCTCACCTCTCCTTTCCTCTCCAGTATAACACCTGTCCTCTCACCTGTCCTTTCCTCTCCAGTATAACACCTGTTCTCTCACCTTTCCTCTCCAGTAGAACACCTGTCCTCTCACCTCACCTTTCCTCTACAGTATAACACCTGTCCTCTCACCTGTCCTTTCCTCTCCAGTATAACACCTGTCCTCTCACCTTTCCTCTCCAGTATAACACCTGTCCTCTCACCTCTCCTTTCCTCTCCAGTATAACACCTGTCCTCTCACCTCTCCTTTCCTCTCCAGTATAACACCTGTCCTCTCACCTCTCCTTTCCTCTCCAGTATAACACCTGTCCTCTCACCTCTCCTTTCCTCTCCAGTATAACACCTGTCCTCTCACCTGTCCTTTCCTCTCCAGTATAACACCTGTCCTCTCACCTCTCCTTTCCTCTCCAGTATAACACCTGTCCTCTCACCTCTCCTTTCCTCTCCAGTATAACACCTGTCCTCTCACCTCTCCTTTCCTCTCCAGTATAACACCTGACCTCTCACCTCTCCTTTCCTCTCCAGTATAACACCTGTCCTCTCACCTCTCATTTACACTCCAGTATAACACCTGTCCTCTCACCTCTCCTTTCCTCTCCAGTATAACACCTGTCCTCTCACCTCTCCTTTCCTCTCCAATATAACACCTGTCCTCTCACCTTTCCTTTCCTCTCCAGTATAACACCTGTCCTCTCACCTGTCCTTTCCTCTCCAGTATAACACCTGTCCTCTCACCTCTCGTTTCCTCTCCAGTATAACACCTGTCCTCTCACCTCTCCTTTCCTCTCCAGTATTACACCTGTCCTCTCACCTCTCCTTTCCTCTCCAGTATAACACCTGTCCTCTCACCTCTCCTTTCCTCTCCAGTATAACACCTGTCCTCTCACCTCTCCTTTCCTCTCCAGTATAACACCTGTCCTCTCACCTCTCCTTTCCTCTCCAGTATAACACCTGTCCTCTCACCTCTCCTTTCCTCTCCAGTATAACACCTGTCCTCTCACCTTTCCTCTCCAGTATAACACCTGTCCTCTCACTTGTCCTTTCCTCTCCAGTATAACACCTGTCCTCTCACCTCTCCTTTCCTCTCCAGTATAACACCTGTCCTCTCACCTCTCCTTTCCTCTCCAGTATAACACCTGTCCTCTCACCTGTCCTTTCCTCTCCAGTATAACACCTGTCCTCTCACCTCACCTTTCCTCTACAGTATAACACCTGTCCTCTCACCTGTCCTTTCCTCTCCAGTATAACACCTGTCCTCTCACCTTTCCTCTCCAGTATAACACCTGTCCTCTCACCTGTCCTTTCCTCTCCAGTATAACACCTGTCCTCTCACTTTACCTTTCTCTCCAGTATAACACCTGTCCTCTCACCTCTCCTTTCCTCTCCAGTATAACACCTGTCCTCTCACTTTACCTTTCCTCTCCAGTATAACACCTGTCCTCTCACCTCTCCTTTCCTCTCCAGTATAACACCTGTCCTCTCACCTCTCCTTTCCTCTCCAGTATAACACCTGTCCTCTCACCTGTCCTTTCCTCTCCAGTATAACACCTGTCCTCTCACCTCTCCTTTCCTCTCCAGTATAACACCTGTCCTCTCACCTCTCCTTTCCTCTCCAGTATAACACCTGTCCTCTCACCTCTCCTTTCCTCTCCAGTATAACACCTGTCCTCTCACTTTACCTTTCCTCTCCAGTATAACACCTGTCCTCTCCACTTTACCTTTCCTCTCCAGTATAACACCTGTCCTCTCACCTCTCCTTTCCTCTCCAGTATAACACCTGTCCTCTCACTTTACCTTTCCTCTCCAGTATAACACCTGTCCTCTCACCTCTCCTTTCCTCTCCAGTATAACACCTGTCCTCTCACCTCTCCTTTCCTCTCCAGTATAACACCTGTCCTCTCACCTGTCCTTTCCTCTCCAGTATAACACCTGTCCTCTCACCTCTCATTTCCTCTCCAGTATAACACCTGTCCTCTCACCTCTCCTTTCCTCTCCAGTATAACACCTGTCCTCTCACCTCTCCTTTCCTCTCCAGTATAACACCTGTCCTCTCACCTGTCCTTTCCTCTCCAGTATAACACCTGTCCTCTCACTTTACCTTTCCTCTCCAGTATAACACCTGTCCTCTCACCTCTCCTTTCCTCTCCAGTATAACACCTGTCCTCTCACCTCTCCTTTCCTCTCCAGTATAACACCTGTCCTCTCACCTGTCCTTTCCTCTCCAGTATAACACCTGTCCTCTCACCTCTCCTTTCCTCTCCAGTATAACACCTGTCCTCTCACCTCTCATTTCCTCTCCAGTATAACACCTGTCCTCTCACCTCTCCTTTCCTCTCCAGTATAACACCTGTCCTCTCACTTTACCTTTCCTCTCCAGTATAACACCTGTCCTCTCACCTCTCCTTTCCTCTCCAGTATAACACCTGTCCTCTCACCTCTCCTTTCCTCTCCAGTATAACACCTGTCCTCTCACCTGTCCTTTCCTCTCCAGTATAACACCTGTCCTCTCACCTCTCCTTTCCTCTCCAGTATAACACCTGTCCTCTCACCTCTCCTTTCCTCTCCAGTATAACACCTGTCCTCTCACCTCTCCTTTCCTCTCCAGTATAACACCTGTCCTCTCACTTTACCTTTCCTCTCCAGTATAACACCTGTCCTCTCACTTTACCTTTCCTCTCCAGTATAACACCTGTCCTCTCACCTCTCCTTTCCTCTCCAGTATAACACCTGTCCTCTCACTTTACCTTTCCTCTCCAGTATAACACCTGTCCTCTCACCTCTCCTTTCCTCTCCAGTATAACACCTGTCCTCTCACCTCTCCTTTCCTCTCCAGTATAACACCTGTCCTCTCACCTGTCCTTTCCTCTCCAGTATAACACCTGTCCTCTCACCTCTCATTTCCTCTCCAGTATAACACCTGTCCTCTCACCTCTCCTTTCCTCTCCAGTATAACACCTGTCCTCTCACCTCTCCTTCCCTCTCCAGTATAACACCTGTCCTCTCACCTGTCCTTTCCTCTCCAGTATAACACCTGTCCTCTCACTTTACCTTTCCTCTCCAGTATAACACCTGTCCTCTCACCTCTCCTTTCCTCTCCAGTATAACACCTGTCCTCTCACCTATCCTTTCCTCTCCAGTATAACACCTGTCCTCTCACCTGTCCTTTCCTCTCCAGTATAACACCTGTCCTCTCACCTCTCCTTTCCTCTCCAGTATAACACCTGTCCTCTCACCTCTCATTTCCTCTCCAGTATAACACCTGTCCTCTCACCTCTCCTTTCCTCTCCAGTATAACACCTGTCCTCTCACCTCTCCTTTCCTCTCCAGTATAACACCTGTCCTCTCACCTCTCCTTTCCTCTCCAGTATAACACCTGTCCTCTCACCTCTCATTTACTCTCCAGTATAACACCTGTCCTCTCACCTCTCCTTTCCTCTCCAATATAACACCTGTCCTCTCACCCTTCCTTTCCTCTCCAGTATAACACCTGTCCTCTCACTTGTCCTTTCCTCTCCAGTATAACACCTGTCCTCTCACCTGTCCTTTCCTCTCCAGTATAACACCTGTCCTCTCACCTGTCCTTTCCTCTCCAGTATAACACCTGTCCTCTCACCTTTCCTCTCCAGTATAACACCTGTCCTCTCACCTCTCCTTTCCTCTCCAGTATAACACCTGTCCTCTCACCTCTCCTTTCCTCTCCAGTATAACACCTGTCCTCACACCTGTCCTTTCCTCTCCAGTATAACACCTGTCCTCTCACCTTTCCTCTCCAGTAGAACACCTGTCCTCTCACCTCACCTTTCCTCTACAGTATAACACCTGTCCTCTCACCTGTCCTTTCCTCTCCAGTATAACACCTGTCCTCTCACTTGTCCTTTCCTCTCCAGTATAACACCTGTCCTCTCACCTCTCCTTTCCTCTCCAGTATAACACCTGTCCTCTCACCTCTCCTTTCCTCTCCAGTATAACACCTGTCCTCTCACCTCTCCTTTCCTCTCCAGTATAACACCTGTCCTCTCACCTCTCCTTTCCTCTCCAGTATAACACCTGTCCTCTCACCTCTCCTTTCCTCTCCAGTATAACACCTGTCCTCTCACCTGTCCTTTCCTCTCCAGTATAACACCTGTCCTCTCACCTCTCCTTTCCTCTCCAGTATAACACCTGTCCTCTCACCTCTCCTTTCCTCTCCAGTATAACACCTGTCCTCTCACCTCTCCTTTCCTCTCCAGTATAACACCTGTCCTCTCACCTCTCCTTTCCTCTCCAGTATAACACCTGTCCTCTCACCTCTCCTTTCCTCTCCAGTATAACACCTGTCCTCTCACCTCTCATTTACTCTCCAGTATAACACCTGTCCTCTCACCTCTCCTTTCCTCTCCAGTATAACACCTGTCCTCTCACCTCTCCTTTCCTCTCCAATATAACACCTGTCCTCTCACCTTTCCTTTCCTCTCCAGTATAACACCTGTCCTCTCACTTGTCCTTTCCTCTCCAGTATAACACCTGTCCTCTCACCTGTCCTTTCCTCTCCAGTATAACACCTGTCCTCTCACCTCTCCTTTCCTCTCCAGTATAACACCTGTCCTCTCACCTCTCCTTTCCTCTCCAGTATAACACCTGTCCTCTCACCTGTCCTTTCCTCTCCAGTATAACACCTGTCCTCTCACCTTTCCTCTCCAGTATAATACCTGTCCTCTCACCTTTCCTCTCCAGTATAACACCTGTCCTCTCACCTCTCCTTTCCTCTCCAGTATAACACCTGTCCTCTCACCTCTCCTTTCCTCTCCAGTATAACACCTGTCCTCTCACCTGTCCTTTCCTCTCCAGTATAACACCTGTCCTCTCACCTTTCCTCTCCAATAGAACACCTGTCCTCTCACCTCACCTTTCCTCTACAGTATAACACCTGTCCTCTCACCTGTCCTTTCCTCTCCAGTATAACACCTGTCCTCTCACCTTTCCTCTCCAGTATAACACCTGTCCTCTCACTTGTCCTTTCCTCTCCAGTATAACACCTGTCCTCTCACCTCTCCTTTCCTCTCCAGTATAACACCTGTCCTCTCACCTCTCCTTTCCTCTCCAGTATAACACCTGTCCTCTCACCTCTCCTTTCCTCTCCAGTATAACACCTGTCCTCTCACCTGTCCTTTCCTCTCCAGTATAACACCTGTCCTCTCACCTTTCCTCTCCAGTATAACACCTGTCCTCTCACTTGTCCTTTCCTCTCCAGTATAACACCTGTCCTCTCACCTCTCCTTTCCTCTCCAGTATAACACCTGTCCTCTCACCTCTCCTTTCCTCTCCAGTATAACACCTGTCCTCTCACCTGTCCTTTCCTCTCCAGTATAACACCTGTTCTCTCACCTTTCCTCTCCAGTAGAACACCTGTCCTCTCACCTCACCTTTCCTCTACAGTATAACACCTGTCCTCTCACCTGTCCTTTCCTCTCCAGTATAACACCTGTCCTCTCACCTTTCCTCTCCAGTATAACACCTGTCCTCTCACCTCTCCTTTCCTCTCCAGTATAACACCTGTCCTCTCACCTCTCCTTTCCTCTCCAGTATAACACCTGTCCTCTCACCTCTCCTTTCCTCTCCAGTATAACACCTGTCCTCTCACCTCTCCTTTCCTCTCCAGTATAACACCTATCCTCTCACCTCTCCTTTCCTCTCCAGTATAACACCTGTCCTCTCACCTGTCCTTTCCTCTCCAGTATAACACCTGTCCTCTCACCTCTCCTTTCCTCTCCAGTATAACACCTGTCCTCTCACCTCTCCTTTCCTCTCCAGTATAACACCTGTCCTCTCACCTCTCCTTTCCTCTCCAGTATAACACCTGTCCTCTCACCTCTCCTTTCCTCTCCAGTATAACACCTGTCCTCTCACCTCTCATTTACTCTCCAGTATAACACCTGTCCTCTCACCTCTCCTTTCCTCTCCAGTATAACACCTGTCCTCTCACCTCTCCTTTCCTCTCCAATATAACACCTGTCCTCTCACCTCTCCTTTCCTCTCCAGTATAACACCTGTCCTCTCACCTGTCCTTTCCTCTCCAGTATAACACCTGTCCTCTCACCTTTCCTCTCCAATAGAACACCTGTCCTCTCACCTCACCTTTCCTCTACAGTATAACACCTGTCCTCTCACCTGTCCTTTCCTCTCCAGTATAACACCTGTCCTCTCACCTTTCCTCTCCAGTATACACCTGTCCTCTCACTTGTCCTTTCCTCTCCAGTATAACACCTGTCCTCTCACCTCTCCTTTCCTCTCCAGTATAACACCTGTCTTCTCACCTCTCCTTTCCTCTCCAGTATAACACCTGTCCTCTCACCTCTCCTTTCCTCTCCAGTATAACACCTGTCCTCTCACCTGTCCTTTCCTCTCCAGTATAACACCTGTCCTCTCACCTTTCCTCTCCAGTATAACACCTGTCCTCTCACTTGTCCTTTCCTCTCCAGTATAACACCTGTCCTCTCACCTCTCCTTTCCTCTCCAGTATAACACCTGTCCTCTCACCTCTCCTTTCCTCTCCAGTATAACACCTGTCCTCTCACCTGTCCTTTCCTCTCCAGTATAACACCTGTTCTCTCACCTTTCCTCTCCAGTAGAACACCTGTCCTCTCACCTCACCTTTCCTCTACAGTATAACACCTGTCCTCTCACCTGTCCTTTCCTCTCCAGTATAACACCTGTCCTCTCACCTTTCCTCTCCAGTATAACACCTGTCCTCTCACCTCTCCTTTCCTCTCCAGTATAACACCTGTCCTCTCACCTCTCCTTTCCTCTCCAGTATAACACCTGTCCTCTCACCTCTCCTTTCCTCTCCAGTATAACACCTGTCCTCTCACCTCTCCTTTCCTCTCCAGTATAACACCTGTCCTCTCACCTGTCCTTTCCTCTCCAGTATAACACCTGTCCTCTCACCTCTCCTTTCCTCTCCAGTATAACACCTGTCCTCTCACCTCTCCTTTCCTCTCCAGTATAACACCTGTCCTCTCACCTCTCCTTTCCTCTCCAGTATAACACCTGTCCTCTCACCTCTCCTTTCCTCTCCAGTATAACACCTGTCCTCTCACCTCTCCTTTCCTCTCCAGTATAACACCTGTCCTCTCAACTCTCCTTTCCTCTCCAGTATAACACCTGTCCTCTCACCTCTCCTTTCCTCTCCAGTATAACACCTGTCCTCTCACCTCTCCTTTCCTCTCCAGTATAACACCTGTCCTCTCACCTGTCCTTTCCTCTCCAATATAACACCTGTCCTCTCACCTTTCCTTTCCTCTCCAGTATAACACCTGTCCTCTCACTTGTCCTTTCCTCTCCTGTATAACACCTGTCCTCTCACCTCTCCTTTCCTCTCCAGTATAACACCTGTCCTCTCACCTCTCCTTTCCTCTCCAGTATAACACCTGTCCTCTCACCTCTCCTTTCCTCTCCAGTATAACACCTGTCCTCTCACCTGTCCTTTCCTCTCCAGTATAACACCTGTCCTCTCACCTTTCCTCTCCAGTATAACACTTGTCCTCTCACCTCTCCTTTCCTCTCCAGTATAACACCTGTCCTCTCACCTCTCCTTTCCTCTCCAGTATAACACCTGTCCTCTCACCTCTCCTTTTCTCTCCAGTATAACACCTGTCCTCTCACCTGTCCTTTCCTCTCCAGTACAACACCTGTCCTCTCACCTTTCCTCTCCAGTATAACACCTGTCCTCTCACCTGTCCTTTCCTCTCCAGTATAATACCTGTCCTCTCACCTTTCCTCTCCAGTATAACACCTGTCCTCTCACCTGTCCTTTCCTCTCCAGTATAACACCTGTCCTCTCACTTTACCTTTCCTCTCCAGTATAACACCTGTCCTCTCACCTCTCCTTTCCTCTCCAGTATAACACCTGTCCTCTCACCTCTCCTTTCCTCTCCAGTATAACAGCTGTCCTCTCACCTCTCCTTTCCTCTCCAGTATAACACCTGTCCTCTCACCTCTCCTTTCCTCTCCAGTATAACACCTGTCCTCTCACTTTACCTTTCTTCTCCAGTATAACACCTGTCCTCTCACCTGTCCTTTCCTCTCCAGTATAACACCTGTCCTCTCACTTTACCTTTCCTCTCCAGTATAACACCTGTCCTCTCACTTTACCTTTCCTCTCCAGTATAACACCTGTCCTCTCACCTCTCCTTTCCTCTCCAGTATAACACCTGTCCTCTCACCTCTCCTTTCCTCTCCAGTATAACATCTGTCCTCTCACCTGTCCTTTCCTCTCCAGTATAACACCTGTCCTCTCACCTCTCCTTTCCTCTCCAGTATAACACCTGTCCTCTCACCTCTCCTCTCCAGTATAACACCTGTCTTCTCACCTCTCCTTTCCTCTCCAGTATAACACCTGTCCTCTCACCTCTCCTTTCCTCTCCAGTATAACACCTGTCCTCTCACCTTTCCTTTCCTCTCCAGTATAACACCTGTCCTCTCACTTGTCCTTTCCTCTCCAGTATAACACCTGTCCTCTCACCTCTCCTTTCCTCTCCAGTATAACACCTGTCCTCTCACCTCTCCTTTCCTCTCCAGTATAACACCTGTCCTCTCACCTCTCCTTTCCTCTCCAGTATAACACCTGTCCTCTCACCTGTTCTTTCTTCTCCAGTATAACACCTGTCCTCTCACCTTTCCTCTCCAGTATAACACTTGTCCTCTCACCTCTCCTTTCCTCTCCAGTATAACACCTGTCCTCTAACCTCTCCTTTCCTCTCCAGTATAACACCTGTCCTCTCACCTCTCCTTTCCTCTCCAGTATATCACCTGTCCTCTCACCTGTCCTTTCCTCTCCAGTATAACACCTGTCCTCTCACCTTTCCTCTCCAGTATAACACCTGTCCTCTCACCTGTCCTTTCCTCTCCAGTATAACACCTGTCCTCTCACCTCTCCTTTCCTCTCCAGTATAACACCTGTCCTCTCACCTCTCCTTTCCTCTCCAGTATAACACCTGTCCTCTCAACTCTCCTTTCCTCTCCAGTATAACACCTGTCCTCTCACCTCTCCTTTCCTCTCCAGTATAACACCTGTCCTCTCACCTCTCCTTTCCTCTCCAGTATAACACCTGTCCTCTCACCTGTCCTTTCCTCTCCAATATAACACCTGTCCTCTCACCTTTCCTTTCCTCTCCAGTATAACACCTGTCCTCTCACTTGTCCTTTCCTCTCCAGTATAACACCTGTCCTCTCACCTCTCCTTTCCTCTCCAGTATAACACCTGTCCTCTCACCTCTCCTTTCCTCTCCAGTATAACACCTGTCCTCTCACCTCTCCTTTCCTCTCCAGTATAACACCTGTCCTCTCACCTGTCCTTTCCTCTCCAGTATAACACCTGTCCTCTCACCTTTCCTCTCCAGTATAACACTTGTCCTCTCACCTCTCCTTTCCTCTCCAGTATAACACCTGTCCTCTCACCTCTCCTTTCCTCTCCAGTATAACACCTGTCCTCTCACCTCTCCTTTTCTCTCCAGTATAACACCTGTCCTCTCACCTGTCCTTTCCTCTCCAGTACAACACCTGTCCTCTCACCTTTCCTCTCCAGTATAACACCTGTCCTCTCACCTCACCTTTCCTCTACAGTATAACACCTGTCCTCCCACCTGTCCTTTCCTCTCCAGTATAATACCTGTCCTCTCACCTTTCCTCTCCAGTATAACACCTGTCCTCTCACCTGTCCTTTCCTCTCCAGTATAACACCTGTCCTCTCACTTTACCTTTCCTCTCCAGTATAACACCTGTCCTCTCACCTCTCCTTTCCTCTCCAGTATAACACCTGTCCTCTCACCTCTCCTTTCCTCTCCAGTATAACACCTGTCCTCTCACCTCTCCTTTCCTCTCCAGTATAACACCTGTCCTCTCACCTCTCCTTTCCTCTCCAGTATAACACCTGTCCTCTCACTTTACCTTTCTTCTCCAGTATAACACCTGTCCTCTCACCTGTCCTTTCCTCTCCAGTATAACACCTGTCCTCTCACTTTACCTTTCCTCTCCAGTATAACACCTGTCCTCTCACTTTACCTTTCCTCTCCAGTATAACACCTGTCCTCTCACCTCTCCTTTCCTCTCCAGTATAACACCTGTCCTCTCACCTCTCCTTTCCTCTCCAGTATAACACCTGTCCTCTCACCTGTCCTTTCCTCTCCAGTATAACACCTGTCCTCTCACCTCTCCTTTCCTCTCCAGTATAACACCTGTCCTCTCACCTCTCCTCTCCAGTATAACACCTGTCTTCTCACCTCTCCTTTCCTCTCCAGAATAACACCTGTCCTCTCACCTCTCCTATCCTCTCCAGTATAACACCTGTCCTCTCACCTGTCATTTCCTCTCCAGTATAACACCTGTCCTCTCACCTCTCCTTTCCTCTCCAGTATAACACCTGTCCTCTCACCTGTCCTGTCCTCTCCAATATAACACCTGTCCTCTCACCTTTCCTTTCCTCTCCAGTATAACACCTGTCCTCTCACTTGTCCTTTCCTCTCCAGTATAACACCTGTCCTCTCACCTCTCCTTTTCTCTCCAGTATAACACCTGTCCTCTCACCTCTCCTTTCCTCTCCAGTATAACACCTGTCCTCTCACCTCTCCTTTCCTCTCCAGTATAACACCTGTCCTCTCACCTGTTCTTTCTTCTCCAGTATAACACCTGTCCTCTCACCTTTCCTCTCCAGTATAACACTTGTCCTCTCACCTCTCCTTTCCTCTCCAGTATAACACCTGTCCTCTCACCTCTCCTTTCCTCTCCAGTATAACACCTGTCCTCTCACCTCTCCTTTCCTCTCCAGTATAACACCTGTCCTCTCACCTGTCCTTTCCTCTCCAGTATAACACCTGTCCTCTCACCTTTCCTCTCCAGTATAACACCTGTCCTCTCACCTGTCCTTTCCTCTCCAGTATAACACCTGTCCTCTCACCTCTCCTTTCCTCTCCAGTTTAACACCTGTCCTCTCACCTGTCCTGTCCTCTCCAGTATAACACCTGTCCTCTCACCTCTCCTTTCCTCTCCAGTATAACACCTGTCCTCTCACCTCTCCTTTCCTCTCCAGTATAACACCTGTCCTCTCACCTGTACTTTCCTCTCCAGTATAACACCTGTCCTCTCACCTGTACTTTCCTCTCCAGTATAACACCTGTCCTCTCACCTGTACTTTCCTCTCCAGTATAACACCTGTCCTCTCACCTGTCCTTTCCTCTCCAGTTTAAAACCTGTCCTCTCACCTCTCCTTTCCTCTCCAGTATAACACCTGTCCTCTCACCTTTCCTCTCCAGTATAACACCTGTCCTCTCACCTGTTCTTTCCTCTCCTGTATAACACCTGTCCTCTCACCTGTCCTTTCCTCTCCAGTATAACACCTGTCCTCCCACCTCTCCTTTCCTCTCCAGTATAACACCTGTCCTCTCACCTCTCCTTTCCTCTCCAGTATAACACCTGTCCTCTCACCTGTCCTTTCCTCTCCAGTATAACACCTGTCCTCTCACCTGTCCTTTCCTCTCCAGTATAACACCTGTCCTCCCACCTGTCCTTTCCTCTCCAGTATAACACCTGTCCTCTCAACTCTCCTTTCCTCTCACATATAACACCTGTCCTCTCACCTGTCCTTTCCTCTCCAGTATAACACCTGTCCTCCCACCTGTCCTTTCCTCTCCAGTATAACACCTGTCCTCTCACCTCTCCTTTCCTCTCCAGTATAACACCTGTCCTTTCACCTGTCCTTTCCTCTCCAGTATAACACATGTCCTCTCACCTGTCCTTTCCTCTCCAGTATAACACCTGTCCTCTCACCTGTCCTTTCCTCTCCAGTATAACACCTGTCCTCTCACCTGTCCTTTCCTCTCCAGTATAACACCTGTCCTCTCACTTCTCCTTTCCTCTCCAGTATAACACCTGTCCTCTCACCTGTCCTTTCCTCTCCAGTATAACACCTGTCCTCCCACCTGTCCTTTCCTCTCCAGTATAACACCTGTCCTCTCACCTCTCCTTTCCTCTCCAGTATAACACCTGTCCTTTCACCTGTCCTTTCCTCTCCAGTATAACACCTGTCCTCTCACCTGTCCTTTCCTCTCCAGTATAACACCTGTCCTCCCACCTGTCTTTTCCTCTCCAGTATAACACCTGTCCTCTCACCTGTCCTTTCCTCTCCAGTATAACACCTGTCCTCTCACCTGTCCTTTCCTCTCCAGTATAACACCTGTCCTCTCACCTTTCCTCTCCAGTATAACACCTGTCCTCTCTCCTTTCCTCTCCAGTATAACACCTGTCCTCTCACCTCTCCTTTCCTCTCCAGTATAACACCTGTCCTCTCACCTCTCCTTTCCTCTCCAGTATAACACCTGTCCTCTCACCTTTCCTTTCCTCTCCAGTATAACACCTGTCCTCTCACCTTTCCTTTCCTCTCCAGTATAACACCTGTCCTCTCACCTGTCCTTTCCTCTCCAGTATAATCCTGTCCTCTCTCCTGTCCTTCCCTCTCCAGTATAACACCTGTCCTCTCTCCTGTCCTTTCCTCTCCAGTATAACACCTGTCCTCTCACCTTTCCTTTCCTCTCCAGTATAACACCTGTCCTCTCTCCTGTCCTTTCCTCTCCAGTATAACACCTGTCCTCTCTCCTGTCCTTTCCTCTCCAGTATAACACCTGTCCTCTCACCTTTCCTTTCCTCTCCAGTATAACACCTGTCCTCTCACCTTTCCTTTCCTCTCCAGTATAACACCTGTCCTCTCTCCTGTCCTTTCCTCTCCAGTATAACACCTGTCCTCTCACCTTTCCTCTCCTCTCCAGTATAACACCTGTCCTCTCTCCTGTCCTTTCCTCTCCAGTATAACACCTGTCCTCTCACCTCTCCTTTCCTCTCCAGTAGAACACTTGTCCTCTCACCTCACCTTTCCTCTACAGTATAACACCTGTCCTCTCACATGTCCTTTCCTCTCCAGTATAACACCTGTCCTCTCACCTTTCCTCTCCAGTATAACACCTGTCCTCTCACCTGTCCTTTCCTCTCCAGTATAACACCTGTCCTCTCACCTCTCCTTTCCTCTCCAGTATAACACCTGTCCTCTCACCTCTCCTTTCCTCTCCAGTATAACACCTGTCCTCTCAACTCTCCTTTCCTCTCCAGTATAACACCTGTCCTCTCACCTCTCCTTTCCTCTCCAGTATAACACCTGTCCTCTCACCTCTCCTTTCCTCTCCAGTATAACACCTGTCCTCTCACCTGTCCTTTCCTCTCCAATATAACACCTGTCCTCTCACCTTTCCTTTCCTCTCCAGTATAACACCTGTCCTCTCACTTGTCCTTTCCTCTCCAGTATAACACCTGTCCTCTCACCTCTCCTTTCCTCTCCAGTATAACACCTGTCCTCTCACCTCTCCTTTCCTCTCCAGTATAACACCTGTCCTCTCACCTCTCCTTTCCTCTCCAGTATAACACCTGTCCTCTCACCTGTCCTTTCCTCTCCAGTATAACACCTGTCCTCTCACCTTTCCTCTCCAGTATAACACTTGTCCTCTCACCTCTCCTTTCCTCTCCAGTATAACACCTGTCCTCTCACCTCTCCTTTCCTCTCCAGTATAACACCTGTCCTCTCACCTCTCCTTTTCTCTCCAGTATAACACCTGTCCTCTCACCTGTCCTTTCCTCTCCAGTACAACACCTGTCCTCTCACCTTTCCTCTCCAGTATAACACCTGTCCTCTCACCTCACCTTTCCTCTACAGTATAACACCTGTCCTCCCACCTGTCCTTTCCTCTCCAGTATAATACCTGTCCTCTCACCTTTCCTCTCCAGTATAACACCTGTCCTCTCACCTGTCCTTTCCTCTCCAGTATAACACCTGTCCTCTCACTTTACCTTTCCTCTCCAGTATAACACCTGTCCTCTCACCTCTCCTTTCCTCTCCAGTATAACACCTGTCCTCTCACCTCTCCTTTCCTCTCCAGTATAACACCTGTCCTCTCACCTCTCCTTTCCTCTCCAGTATAACACCTGTCCTCTCACTTTACCTTTCTTCTCCAGTATAACACCTGTCCTCTCACCTGTCCTTTCCTCTCCAGTATAACACCTGTCCTCTCACTTTACCTTTCCTCTCCAGTATAACACCTGTCCTCTCACTTTACCTTTCCTCTCCAGTATAACACCTGTCCTCTCACCTCTCCTTTCCTCTCCAGTATAACACCTGTCCTCTCACCTCTCCTTTCCTCTCCAGTATAACACCTGTCCTCTCACCTGTCCTTTCCTCTCCAGTATAACACCTGTCCTCTCACCTCTCCTTTCCTCTCCAGTATAACACCTGTCCTCTCACCTCTCCTCTCCAGTATAACACCTGTCTTCTCACCTCTCCTTTCCTCTCCAGAAAAACACCTGTCCTCTCACCTCTCCTATCCTCTCCAGTATAACACCTGTCCTCTCACCTGTCATTTCCTCTCCAGTATAACACCTGTCCTCTCACCTCTCCTTTCCTCTCCAGTATAACACCTGTCCTCTCACCTGTCCTGTCCTCTCCAATATAACACCTGTCCTCTCACCTTTCCTTTCCTCTCCAGTATAACACCTGTCTTCTCACTTGTCCTTTCCTCTCCAGTATAACACCTGTCCTCTCACCTCTCCTTTTCTCTCCAGTATAACACCTGTCCTCTCACCTCTCCTTTCCTCTCCAGTATAACACCTGTCCTCTCACCTCTCCTTTCCTCTCCAGTATAACACCTGTCCTCTCACCTGTTCTTTCTTCTCCAGTATAACACCTGTCCTCTCACCTTTCCTCTCCAGTATAACACTTGTCCTCTCACCTCTCCTTTCCTCTCCAGTATAACACCTGTCCTCTCACCTCTCCTTTCCTCTCCAGTATAACACCTGTCCTCTCACCTCTCCTTTCCTCTCCAGTATAACACCTGTCCTCTCACCTGTCCTTTCCTCTCCAGTATAACACCTGTCCTCTCACCTTTCCTCTCCAGTATAACACCTGTCCTCTCACCTGTCCTTTCCTCTCCAGTATAACACCTGTCCTCTCACCTCTCCTTTCCTCTCCAGTTTAACACCTGTCCTCTCACCTGTCCTGTCCTCTCCAGTATAACACCTGTCCTCTCACCTCTCCTTTCCTCTCCAGTATAACACCTGTCCTCTCACCTCTCCTTTCCTCTCCAGTATAACACCTGTCCTCTCACCTGTACTTTCCTCTCCAGTATAACACCTGTCCTCTCACCTGTACTTTCCTCTCCAGTATAACACCTGTCCTCTCACCTGTACTTTCCTCTCCAGTATAACACCTGTCCTCTCACCTGTCCTTTCCTCTCCAGTTTAAAACCTGTCCTCTCACCTCTCCTTTCCTCTCCAGTATAACACCTGTCCTCTCACCTTTCCTCTCCAGTATAACACCTGTCCTCTCACCTGTTCTTTCCTCTCCTGTATAACACCTGTCCTCTCACCTGTCCTTTCCTCTCCAGTATAACACCTGTCCTCCCACCTCTCCTTTCCTCTCCAGTATAACACCTGTCCTCTCACCTCTCCTTTCCTCTCCAGTATAACACCTGTCCTCTCACCTGTCCTTTCCTCTCCAGTATAACACCTGTCCTCTCACCTGTCCTTTCCTCTCCAGTATAACACCTGTCCTCCCACCTGTCCTTTCCTCTCCAGTATAACACCTGTCCTCTCAACTCTCCTTTCCTCTCACATATAACACCTGTCCTCTCACCTGTCCTTTCCTCTCCAGTATAACACCTGTCCTCCCACCTGTCCTTTCCTCTCCAGTATAACACCTGTCCTCTCACCTCTCCTTTCCTCTCCAGTATAACACCTGTCCTTTCACCTGTCCTTTCCTCTCCAGTATAACACCTGTCCTCTCACCTGTCCTTTCCTCTCCAGTATAACACCTGTCCTCTCACCTGTCCTTTCCTCTCCAGTATAACACCTGTCCTCTCACCTGTCCTTTCCTCTCCAGTATAACACCTGTCCTCTCACTTCTCCTTTCCTCTCCAGTATAACACCTGTCCTCTCACCTGTCCTTTCCTCTCCAGTATAACACCTGTCCTCCCACCTGTCCTTTCCTCTCCAGTATAACACCTGTCCTCTCACCTCTCCTTTCCTCTCCAGTATAACACCTGTCCTTTCACCTGTCCTTTCCTCTCCAGTATAACACCTGTCCTCTCACCTGTCCTTTCCTCTCCAGTATAACACCTGTCCTCCCACCTGTCTTTTCCTCTCCAGTATAACACCTGTCCTCTCACCTGTCCTTTCCTCTCCAGTATAACACCTGTCCTCTCACCTGTCCTTTCCTCTCCAGTATAACACCTGTCCTCTCACCTTTCCTCTCCAGTATAACACCTGTCCTCTCTCCTTTCCTCTCCAGTATAACACCTGTCCTCTCACCTCTCCTTTCCTCTCCAGTATAACACCTGTCCTCTCACCTCTCCTTTCCTCTCCAGTATAACACCTGTCCTCTCACCTTTCCTTTCCTCTCCAGTATAACACCTGTCCTCTCACCTTTCCTTTCCTCTCCAGTATAACACCTGTCCTCTCACCTGTCCTTTCCTCTCCAGTATAATCCTGTCCTCTCTCCTGTCCTTCCCTCTCCAGTATAACACCTGTCCTCTCTCCTGTCCTTTCCTCTCCAGTATAACACCTGTCCTCTCACCTTTCCTTTCCTCTCCAGTATAACACCTGTCCTCTCTCCTGTCCTTTCCTCTCCAGTATAACACCTGTCCTCTCTCCTGTCCTTTCCTCTCCAGTATAACACCTGTCCTCTCTCCTGTCCTTTCCTCTCCAGTATAACACCTGTCCTCTCACCTTTCCTTTCCTCTCCAGTATAACACCTGTCCTCTCACCTTTCCTTTCCTCTCCAGTATAACACCTGTCCTCTCTCCTGTCCTTTCCTCTCCAGTATAACACCTGTCCTCTCACCTTTCCTCTCCTCTCCAGTATAACACCTGTCCTCTCTCCTGTCCTTTCCTCTCCAGTATAACACCTGTCCTCTCACCTCTCCTTTCCTCTCCAGTATAACACCTGTCCTCCTACCTGTCCTTTCCTCTCCAGTATAACACCTGTCCTCTCACCTGTCCTTTCCTGTCCTCCTGTCTGTCTCCTGGTGTGTTAGATTGAGAGCCCCATGTTGAACCTGGCTAAGCGTGTAGATCACTGGGTGTGGAACCCTGAGGATGAGAGGAGACGACAGGAGAGGTGGCAGCTGGAGCAGGAGAGATTCCTACAGGTGAGGTGATAACAGGAGAGGTGGCAGCTGGAGCAGGAGAGATTCCTACAGGTGAGGTGATAACAGGAGAGGAGACTACAGGAGAGGTGATAACAGGAGAGGTGATAACAGGAGAGGAGATAACAGGAGAGGAGATAACAGGAGAGGTGATAACAGGAGAGGAGACTACAGGAGAGGTGATAACAGGAGAGGTGATAACAGGAGAGGAGATAACAGGAGAGGAGATAACAGGAGAGGAGACTACAGGTGAGGTGAATACAGGAGAGGAGATAACAGGAGAGGAGATAACAGGAGAGGTGATAACAGGAGATGTGAGAACAGGAGAGACTCCTACAGGTGTGTGTGACGCGTGCATTTGTATCAGCCCACTTTAAATCTCGCTGATGGAGCAATCCAATTATATCCTTTTGTATAGTTCAATCGGTTGGTACGCTGTGAAGGAGGGTGGTCAGGGGTGTTAGCGAGCAGAGGATCACTAGTTGCAGCCAGGTATGGGACAGGAGGGTGGTCAGGGGTGTTAGCGAGCAGAGGATCACTAGTTGCAGCCAGGTATGGGACAGGAGGGTGGTCAGGGGTGTTAGCGAGCAGAGGATCACTAGTTGCAGCCAGGTATGGGACAGGAGGGTGGTCAGGGGTGTTAGCGAGCAGAGGATCACTAGTTGCAGCCAGGTATGGGACAGGAGGGTGGTCAGGGGTGTTAGCGAGCAGAGGATCACTAGTTGCAGCCAGGTATGGAACAGGAGGGTGGTCAGGGGTGTTAGCGAGCAGAGGATCACTAGTTGCAGCCAGGTATGGGACAGGAGGGTGGTCAGGGGTGTTAGCGAGCAGAGGATCACTAGTTGCAGCCAGGTATGGAACAGGAGGGTGGTCAGGGGTGTTAGCAGGCAGAGGATCACTAGTTGCAGCCAGGTATGGGACAGGAGGGTGGGTCAGGGGTGTTAGCGAGCAGAGGATCACTAGTTGCAGCCAGGTATGGGACAGGAGGGTGGTCAGGGGTGTTAGCGAGCAGAGGATCACTAGTTGCAGCCAGGTATGGGACAGGAGGGTGGTCAGGGGTGTTAGCGAGCAGAGGATCACTAGTTGCAGCCAGGTATGGGACAGGAGGGTGGTCAGGGGTGTTAGTGAGCAGAGGATCACTAGTTGCAGCCAGGTATGGAACAGGAGGGTGGTCAGGGGTGTTAGCGAGCAGAGGATCACTAGTTGCAGCCAGGTATGGAACAGGAGGGTGGTCAGGGGTGTTAGCGAGCAGAGGATCACTAGTTGCAGCCAGGTATGGAACAGGAGGGTGGTCAGGGGTGTTAGCGAGCAGAGGATCACTAGTTGCAGCCAGGTATGGGACAGGAGGGTGGTCAGGGGTGTTAGCGAGCAGAGGATCACTAGTTGCAGCCAGGTATGGGACAGGAGGGTGGTCAGGGGTGTTAGCGAGCAGAGGATCACTAGTTGCAGCCAGGTATGGGACAGGAGGGTGGTCAGGGGTGTTAGCGAGCAGAGGATCACTAGTTGCAGCCAGGTATGGGACAGGAGGGTGGGCCAGGGGTGTTAGCGAGCAGAGGATCACTAGTTGCAGCCAGGTATGGAACAGGAGGGTGGTCAGGGGTGTTAGCGAGCAGAGGATCACTAGTTGCAGCCAGGTATGGGACAGGAGGGTGGTCAGGGGTGTTAGCGAGCAGAGGATCACTAGTTGCAGCCAGGTATGGGACAGGAGGGTGGTCAGGGGTGTTAGCGAGCAGAGGATCACTAGTTGCAGCCAGGTATGGGACAGGAGGGTGGTCAGGGGTGTTAGCGAGCAGAGGATCACTAGTTGCAGCCAGGTATGGAACAGGAGGGTAGTCAGGGGTGTTAGCGAGCAGAGGATCACTAGTTGCAGCCAGGTATGGGACAGGAGGGTGGTCAGGGGTGTTAGCGAGCAGAGGATCACTAGTTGCAGCCAGGTATGGGACAGGAGGGTGGTCAGGGGTGTTAGCGAGCAGAGGATCACTAGTTGCAGCCAGGTATGGAACAGGAGGGTAGTCAGGGGTGTTAGCGAGCAGAGGATCACTAGTTGCAGCCAGGTATGGGACAGGAGGGTGGTCAGGGGTGTTAGCAGGCAGAGGATCACTAGTTGCAGCCAGGTATGGGACAGGAGGGTGGTCAGGGGTGTTAGCGAGCAGAGGATCACTAGTTGCAGCCAGGTATGGGACAGGAGGGTGGTCAGGGGTGTTAGCGAGCAGAGGATCACTAGTTGCAGCCAGGTATGGGACAGGAGGGTGGTCAGGGGTGTTAGCGAGCAGAGGATCACTAGTTGCAGCCAGGTATGGGACAGGAGGGTGGTCAGGGGTGTTAGCGAGCAGAGGATCACTAGTTGCAGCCAGGTATGGGACAGGAGGGTGGTCAGGGGTGTTAGCGAGCAGAGGATCACTAGTTGCAGCCAGGTATGGGACAGGAGGGTGGTCAGGGGTGTTAGCGAGCAGAGGATCACTAGTTGCAGCCAGGTATGGGACAGGAGGGTGGTCAGGGGTGTTAGCGAGCAGAGGATCACTAGTTGCAGCCAGGTATGGGACAGGAGGGTGGTCAGGGGTGTTAGCGAGCAGAGGATCACTAGTTGCAGCCAGGTATGGGACAGGAGGGTGGTCAGGGGTGTTAGCGAGCAGAGGATCACTAGTTGCAGCCAGGTATGGGACAGGAGGGTGGTCAGGGGTGTTAGCGAGCAGAGGATCACTAGTTGCAGCCAGGTATGGGACAGGAGGGTGGTCAGGGGTGTTAGCGAGCAGAGGATCACTAGTTGCAGCCAGGTATGGGACAGGAGGGTGGTCAGGGGTGTTAGCGAGCAGAGGATCACTAGTTGCAGCCAGGTATGGGACAGGAGGGTGGTCAGGGGTGTTAGCGAGCAGAGGATCACTAGTTGCAGCCAGGTATGGGACAGGAGGGTGGTCAGGGGTGTTAGCGAGCAGAGGATCACTAGTTGCAGCCAGGTATGGGACAGGAGGGTGGTCAGGGGTGTTAGCGAGCAGAGGATCACTAGTTGCAGCCAGGTATGGGACAGGAGGGTGGTCAGGGGTGTTAGCGAGCAGAGGATCACTAGTTGCAGCCAGGTATGGGACAGGGACAGTGGAGGAAGCTACACTGTTTGCATCACCCTGATGTCGGTTTCACGTTCACGTGTGTGTGTGTGTGTGTGCGTGACGTGCGTTCACGTGTTTATGTGTGTGTGTGTGTGTGTGTGTGTTTGTGTGTGTGTGTGTGTGTGTGTGTGTGTGTGTGTGTGTGTGTGTGTGTGTGTGTGTGTGTGTTTATGTGTGTGTGTGTGTGTGTGTGTGTGTGTGTGTGTGTGTGTGTGTGTGTGTGTGTGTCTGCAGGAGCAGTATCTCAGGGAGCAGGAGAAACTGAAGGTAGTGTGGGAGAGAGCGCAGAGAGAGGTGGACGAGGAGGAACGGAGACACAACGAAGAGGTAGCACACACATTAGCCTTTAGCATTAGCCCTGACACACAAATTAGCCTTTAGAATTAGCCTTGACACACACAAATTAGCCATTAGAATTAGCCCTGACACACACATTAGCCTTTAGAATTAGCCCTGACACACACATTAGCCTTTAGCATTAGCCCTGACACACACATTAGCCTTTAGAATTAGCCCTGACACACACATTAGCCTTTAGAATTAGCCCTGACACACACATTAGCCTTTAGCATTAGCGCTGAAACACACATTAGCCTTTAGCATTAGCGCTGACACACACATTAGCCTTAAGCATTAGCGCTGACACACATATTAGCCTTTAGCATTAGCCCTGCCACACACATTAGGCTTTAGTAAAAAATATATATATAATATATACAGTGGCTTGCGAAAGTATTCACCTCCCTTGGCATTTTTCCTATTTTGTATCTTTACAACCTGGAATTAAAATGGTTTTTTTGGGGGGTTTGTATCATTAAGCTTGGCACATCTATCCACTAGGATATTTGCCCATTCTTCAAGGCAAAACTGCTCCAGCTCCCTCAAGTTGGATGGGTTCCGCTGGTGTACAGCAATCTTTAAGTCATACCACAGATTCTCAATTGGATTGAGATCTGGGCTTTGACTAGGCCATTCCAATACATTTAAATGTTTCCCCTTAAACCACTCGAGTGTTGCTTTAGCAGTATGCTTAGGGTCATTGTCCTGCTGGAAGGTGAACCTCCGTCCTATTCTCAAATCTCTGGAAGACTGAAACAGGTTTCCCTCAAGAATTTCCCTGTATTTAGCGCCATCCATCATTCCTTCAATTCTGAGCAGTTTCCCAGTTCCCACCGATAAAAACCATCCCCACAGCATGATGCTGCCACCACCATGCTTCACTGTGGGGATGGTGTTCTCGGGGTGATGAGAGGTGTTGGGTTTGCGCCATACATAGCGTTTTCCTTGATGGCCAAAAAGCTCAATTTTTGTCTCATCTGACCAGAGTACCTTCTTCCATATGTTTGGTGGTGCCCCTTGCTTAGTTGTGTTGTAGACTCTGGGGCCTTTCAGAACAGGTGTATATATACTGAGATCATGTGACAGATCATGTGACACTTAGATTGCACACAGGTGGGCTTTATTTAACTGACTTCTGAAGGTAATTGGTTGCACCAGATCTTATTTAGGGGCTTCATAGCAAAGGGGGTGAATACATATGCACGCACCACTTTTACATTACATTTTAGTCATTTAGCAGACGCTCTTATCCAGAGCGACTTACAGTTAGTGAGTGCATACATTTTCATACTGGCCCCCCGTGGGAAACGAACCCACAACCCTGGTGTTGCAAGTGCCATGCTCTACCAACTGAGCTACTGAACTTTTCCTTTATTTATTTTTTTGAATATAAAAATCCATTTAAATTACAGGTTGTAATGCAACAAAATAGGAAAAACGTCATGGGGGATGAATACTTTTGCAAGGCACTGTATATATATAGTACCAGTAAAACGTTTGGCCACACCTACTCATTCAAGGGTTTTTCTTTATTTTGACTATTTTCTACGTTGTAGAATAACTATGAAATAACACATATGGAATCATGTAGTAACCAAAAAAGTGTTAAACAAATCAAAATATATTTTAGATTTTAGATTCTTCAAAGTAGCCACCCTTTGCCTTGATGACAGCTTTGCACACTCTTGGCATTCTCTCAACCAGCTTCACCTGGAATGCTTTTCCAACAGTCTTGAAGGAGTTCCCACATATGCTGAGAACCTGTTGGCTGCTTTTCCTTCACTCTGCCGTCCGACTCATCCCAAACCATCTCAATTGGGTTGAGGTCGGGGGATTGTGGAGGCCAGGTCATCAGATGCAGCACTCCATCACTCTCCTTCTTGGTCAAATAGCCCTTACACAGCCTGGAGGTGTGTTTTGGGTCATTGTCCTGTTGAAAAACAAATGATAGTCCCACTAAGCCCAAACTAGATGGGATGGCGTATAACTGCAGAATGCTGTGGTAACCATGCTGGTTAAGTGTGCCTTGAATTCTAAATAAATCACTGACAGTGTCACCAGCAAAGCAACATCACACCAAATTACCTCCTCCTCCATGCTTTACGGTGGGAACTACTCATGTGGAGATCATCCATTCACCCACACCGCGTCTCACAAAGACACGGCAGTTGGAACCAAAAATCTCAAATTTGGACTCATCAGTCCAAAGGACAGATTTCCACCGGTCTAATGTCCATTGCTCGTGTTTCTTGGCCCAAGCAAGTCTCGTCTTCTTATTGGTGTCCTTTAGTAGTGGTTTCTTTGCAGCAATTCGACCATGAAGGCCTGATTCACGCAGTCTCCTCTGAACAGTTGATGTTGAGATGTGTCTGTTACTTGAACTATGTGAAGCATTTATTTGGGCTGCAATCTGAGGTGCAGTTAACTCTAATGAATTTATCCTCTGCAGCAGAGGTAACTCTGGGTCTTCCTTTCCTGTGGCGGTCCTCATGAGAGCCAGTTTCATCATAGCGCTTGATAATGTTTGCGACTGCACTTGAAGAAACTTTCAAAGTTCTTGAAATGTTCTGTATTGACTGACCTTCATGTCTTAAAGTAATGATGGACTGTCGTTTCTCTTTGCTTATTTGACCTGTTCTTGCCATAATATGGACTTGGTCTTTTACCAAATATGGCTATCTTCTGTATACCCCCCTACCTTGTCACAACACAACTGATTGACTCAAACACATTAAGAAGGAAATAAATTCCACAATTTTAACTTTTAACATGGCACACCTGTTAATTTAAATGCATTCCAGGTGACTACCACAGTTGGAAAAGCATTCCAGGTGAAGCTGGTTGAGAGAATGCCAAGAGTTTGCAAAGCTGTCATCAAGGCAAAGGGTGGCTACTTTAAAGAATCTCAAATATTAAATATTTGTTTAACACTTTTTTGGTTACTACATGATTCCATATCTGTTATTTCATAGGTTTGATGTCTTCACTATTATTCTACAATGTAGAAAATAGTAAAAAAAAAAAAAAAAAATGGAATGAGTAGGTGTGTCCAAATGTTTGACTGGCACTGTATACATGGTTTTAGTGTGGTTGTCCTAGTGTGGTTGTCCTAGTGTGGTTGTCCCACCTAGTGTGGTTGTCCTAGTGTGGTTGTCCTAGTGTGGTTGTCCCACCTAGTGTGATTGTCCCACCTAGTGTGATTGTCCTAGTGTGATTGTCCTAGTGTGGTTGTCCTAGTGTGGTTGTCCCACCTAGTGTGGTTGTCCTAGTGTGGTTGTCCTAGCATGGTTGTCCCACCTAGTGTGGTTGTCCTAGTATGATTGTCCCACCTAGTGTGGTTGTCCTAGTGTGATTGTCCCACCTAGTGTGGTTGTCCCACCTAGTGTGGTTGTCCTAGTGTGGTTGTCCCACCTAGTGTGATTGTCCTAGTGTGGTTGTCCTAGTGTGGTTGTCCTAGTGTGGTTGTCCTAGTGTGGTTGTCCTAGTGTGGTTGTCCCCACCTAGTGCGGTTGTCCTAGTGTGGTTGTCCTAGTGTGGTTGTCCTAGTGTGATTGTCCTAGTGTGGTTGTCCAACCTAGTGTGGTTGTCCTAGTGTGGTTGTCCCACCTAGTGTGGTTGTCCTAGTGTGGTTGTCCCACCTAGTGTGGTTGTCCCACCTAGTGTGGTTGTCCTAGTGTGGTTGTCCCAGCTAGTGTGATTGTCCTAGTGTGGTTGTCCTAGTGTGGTTGTCCCACCTAGTGTGGTGGTCCTAGTGTGGTTGTCCTAGTGTGGTTGTCCCACCTAGTGTGATTGTCCCACCTAGTGTGGTTGTTTTAGTGTGGTTGTCCTAGTGTGGTTGTCCTAGTGTGGTTGTCCCACCTAGTGTGGTTCTCCTAGTGTGGTTGTCCCACCTAGTGTGGTTGTCCCACATAGTGTGGTTGTCCCACCTAGTAGGGTTGTCCCACCTAGTGTGGTTGTCCTTGCATGGTTGTCCCACCTAGTGTGGTTGTTTTAGTGTGGTTGTCCCACCTAGTGTAGTTGTTTTAGTGTGGTTGTCCCACCTAATGTGGTTGTCATAGTGTGGTTGCTGTAGTGTGGTTGTCCCACCTAGTGTGGTTGTCCCACCTAGTGCGGTTGTCCCACCTAGTGTGGTTGACCCACCTAGTGTAGTTGTCCTAGTGTGGTTGTCCTGGTGTGGTTGTCCCACCTAGTGCGGTTGACCCACCTAGTGTAGTTGTTCTAGTGTGGTTGTCCTAGTGTGGTTGTCTTAGTGTGGTTGTCCTAGTGTGGTTGTCCCACCTAGTGTGGTTGTCCCACCTAGTGGGGTTGTCCTAGTGTGGTTGTCCCACCAAGTGTGGTTGTTCTAGTGTGGTTGTCCTAGTGTGGTTGTCTTAGTGTGGTTGTCCTAGTGTGGTTGGCCCACCTAGTGTGGTTGTCCTAGTGTGATTGTCCCACCTAGTGTGGTTGTCCTAGTGTGGTTGTCCCACCTAGTGTTGTTGTCCCACCTAGTGTGATTGTCCTAGTGTGGTTGTCCCACCTAGTGTGGTTGTCCCACCTAGTGTGGTTGTCCCACATAGTGTGGTTGTCCTAGTGTGGTTGTCCCACCTAGTGTGGTTGTCCCACCTAGTGTGATTGTCCTAGTGTGGTTGTCCCACCTAGTGTGGTTGTCCCACCTAGTGTGGTTGTCCCACCTAGTGTGGTTGTCCCACCTAGTGTGGTTGTCCTAGTGTGGTTGTCCTAGTGTGGTTGTCCTAGTGTGGTTGTCCCCACCTAGTGCGGTTGTCCTAGTGTGGTTGTCCTAGTGTGGTTGTCCCACCTAGTGTGATTGTCCTAGTGTGGTTGTCCTAGTGTGGTTGTCCTAGTGTGGTTGTCCTAGTGTGGTTGTCCTAGTGTGGTTGTCCCCACCTAGTGCGGTTGTCCTAGTGTGGTTGTCCTAGTGTGGTTGTCCTAGTGTGATTGTCCTAGTGTGGTTGTCCCACCTAGTGTGGTTGTCCTAGTGTGGTTGTCCCAGCTAGTGTGGTTGTCCTAGTGTGGTTGTCCCACCTAGTGTGGTTGTCCCACCTAGTGTGGTTGTCCTAGTGTGGTTGTCCCACCTAGTGTGATTGTCCTAGTGTGGTTGTCCTAGTGTGGTTGTCCCACCTAGTGTGGTTGTCCTAGTGTGGTTGTCCTAGTGTGGTTGTCCCACCTAGTGTGATTGTCCCACCTAGTGTGGTTGTTTTAGTGTGGTTGTCCTAGTGTGGTTGTCCTAGTGTGGTTGTCCCACCTAGTGTGGTTCTCCTAGTGTGGTTGTCCCACCTAGTGTGGTTGTCCCACATAGTGTGGTTGTCCCACCTAGTAGGGTTGTCCCACCTAGTGTGGTTGTCCTTGCATGGTTGTCCCACCTAGTGTGGTTGTTTTAGTGTGGTTGTCCCACCTAGTGTAGTTGTTTTAGTGTGGTTGTCCCACCTAATGTGGTTGTCATAGTGTGGTTGCTGTAGTGTGGTTGTCCCACCTAGTGTGGTTGTCCTAGTGTGGTTGTCCTGGTGTGGTTGTCCCACCTAGTGCGGTTGACCCACCTAGTGTAGTTGTTCTAGTGTGGTTGTCCTAGTGTGGTTGTCTTAGTGTGGTTGTCCTAGTGTGGTTGTCCCACCTAGTGTGGTTGTCCCACCTAGTGGGGTTGTCCCACCTAGTGTGGTTGTCCCACCAAGTGTGGTTGTTCTAGTGTGGTTGTCCTAGTGTGGTTGTCTTAGTGTGGTTGTCCTAGTGTGGTTGTCCCACCTAGTGTGGTTGTCATAGTGTGATTGTCCCACCTAGTGTGGTTGTCCTAGTGTGGTTGTCCTAGTGTGGTTGTCCCACCTAGTTTGGTTGTCCCACCTAGTGTGATTGTCCTAGTGTGGTTGTCCCACCTAGTGTGGTTGTCCCACCTAGTGTGGTTGTCCCACCTAGTGTGGTTGTCCCACCTAGTGCGGTTGTCCCACCTAGTGTGGTTGACCCACCTAGTGTAGTTGTCCTAGTGTGGTTGTCCTGGTGTGGTTGTCCCACCTAGTGCGGTTGACCCACCTAGTGTAGTTGTTCTAGTGTGGTTGTCCTAGTGTGGTTGTCTTAGTGTGGTTGTCCTAGTGTGGTTGTCCCACCTAGTGTGGTTGTCCCACCTAGTGGGGTTGTCCTAGTGTGGTTGTCCCACCAAGTGTGGTTGTTCTAGTGTGGTTGTCCTAGTGTGGTTGTCTTAGTGTGGTTGTCCTAGTGTGGTTGGCCCACCTAGTGTGGTTGTCCTAGTGTGGTTGTCCTAGTGTGGTTGTCCCACCTAGTGTTGTTGTCCCACCTAGTGTGATTGTCCTAGTGTGGTTGTCCCACCTAGTGTGGTTGTCCCACCTAGTGTGGTTGTCCCACATAGTGTGGTTGTCCTAGTGTGGTTGTCCCACCTAGTGTGGTTGTCCCACCTAGTGTGATTGTCCTAGTGTGGTTGTCCCACCTAGTGTGGTTGTCCCACCTAGTGTGGTTGTCCCACCTAGTGTGGTTGTCCCACCTAGTGTGGTTGTCCTAGTGTGGTTGTCCTAGTGTGGTTGTCCTAGTGTGGTTGTCCCCACCTAGTGCGGTTGTCCTAGTGTGGTTGTCCTAGTGTGGTTGTCCCACCTAGTGTGATTGTCCTAGTGTGGTTGTCCTAGTGTGGTTGTCCTAGTGTGGTTGTCCTAGTGTGGTTGTCCTAGTGTGGTTGTCCCCACCTAGTGCGGTTGTCCTAGTGTGGTTGTCCTAGTGTGGTTGTCCTAGTGTGATTGTCCTAGTGTGGTTGTCCCACCTAGTGTGGTTGTCCTAGTGTGGTTGTCCCAGCTAGTGTGGTTGTCCTAGTGTGGTTGTCCCACCTAGTGTGGTTGTCCCACCTAGTGTGGTTGTCCTAGTGTGGTTGTCCCACCTAGTGTGATTGTCCTAGTGTGGTTGTCCTAGTGTGGTTGTCCCACCTAGTGTGGTTGTCCTAGTGTGGTTGTCCTAGTGTGGTTGTCCCACCTAGTGTGATTGTCCCACCTAGTGTGGTTGTTTTAGTGTGGTTGTCCTAGTGTGGTTGTCCTAGTGTGGTTGTCCCACCTAGTGTGGTTCTCCTAGTGTGGTTGTCCCACCTAGTGTGGTTGTCCCACATAGTGTGGTTGTCCCACCTAGTAGGGTTGTCCCACCTAGTGTGGTTGTCCTTGCATGGTTGTCCCACCTAGTGTGGTTGTTTTAGTGTGGTTGTCCCACCTAGTGTAGTTGTTTTAGTGTGGTTGTCCCACCTAATGTGGTTGTCATAGTGTGGTTGCTGTAGTGTGGTTGTCCCACCTAGTGTGGTTGTCCTAGTGTGGTTGTCCTGGTGTGGTTGTCCCACCTAGTGCGGTTGACCCACCTAGTGTAGTTGTTCTAGTGTGGTTGTCCTAGTGTGGTTGTCTTAGTGTGGTTGTCCTAGTGTGGTTGTCCCACCTAGTGTGGTTGTCCCACCTAGTGGGGTTGTCCCACCTAGTGTGGTTGTCCCACCAAGTGTGGTTGTTCTAGTGTGGTTGTCCTAGTGTGGTTGTCTTAGTGTGGTTGTCCTAGTGTGGTTGTCCCACCTAGTGTGGTTGTCCTAGTGTGATTGTCCCACCTAGTGTGGTTGTCCTAGTGTGGTTGTCCTAGTGTGGTTGTCCCACCTAGTTTGGTTGTCCCACCTAGTGTGATTGTCCTAGTGTGGTTGTCCCACCTAGTGTGGTTGTCCCACCTAGTGTGGTTGTCCCACCTAGTGTGGTTGTCCCACCAAGTGTGGTTGTCCCACCTAGTGTGGTTGTTTTAGTGTGGTTGTCCTAGTGTGGTTGTCCTAGTGTGGTTGTCCCACCTAGTGTGGTTGTCCTAGTGTGGTTGTCCCACCTAGTGTTGTTGTCCTAGTGTGGTTGTCCCACCTAGTGTGGTTGTCCTAGTGTGGTTGTCCCACCTAGTGTGGTTGTCCCACATAGTGTGGTTGTCCCACCTAGTAGGGTTGTCCCACCTAGTGTGGTTGTCCTTGCATGGTTGTCCCACCTAGTGTGGTTGTTTTAGTGTGGTTGTCCCACCTAGTGTAGTTGTTTTAGTGTGGTTGTCCCACCTAGTGTGGTTGTCCTAGTGTGGTTGTCACACCTAGTGTGGTTGTCATAGTGTGGTTGTCACAGCTAGTGTGGTTGTCATAGTGTGGTTGCTGTAGTGTGGTTGTCCCACCTAGTGTGGTTGTCCCACCTAGTGCGGTTGTCCCACCTAGTGTGGTTGTCCTAGTGTGGTTGTCCTGGTGTGGTTGTCCCACCTAGTGCGGTTGACCCACCTAGTGTAGTTGTTCTAGTGTGGTTGTCCTAGTGTGATTGTCTTAGTGTGGTTGTCCTAGTGTGGTTGTCCCAACTAGTGTGGTTGTCCTAGTGTGGTTGTCCCACCTAGTGTGGTTGTTCTAGTGTGGTTGTCCTAGTGTGGTTGTCTTAGTGTGGTTGTCCTAGTGTGGTTGTCCCACCTAGTGTGGTTGTCCTAGTGTGGTTGTCCCACCTAGTGTGGTTGTCCCACCTAGTGTGGTTGTACCACCAAGTGTGGTTGTCCCACCTAGTGTGGTTGTTTTAGGGTGGTTGTCCTAGTGTGGTTGTCCCACCAAGTGTGGTTGTCCCACCAAGTGTGATTGTCCCACCTAGTGTGGTTCTCCTAGTGTGGTTGTCCCACATAGTGTGGTTGTCCCACCTAGTAGGGTTGTCCCACCTAGTGTGGTTGTCCTTGCATGGTTGTCCCACCTAGTGTGGTTGTTTTAGTGTGGTTATCCCACCTAGTGTGGTTGTCTTAGTTTGGTTGTCACACCTAGTGTGGTTGTCATAGTGTGGTTGTCACACCTAGTGTGGTTGTCGTAGTGTGGTTGTCCTAGTGTGGTTGTCCTGGTGTGGTTGTCCCACCTAGTGCGGTTGACCCACCTAGTGTAGTTGTTCTAGTGTGGTTGTCCTAGTGTGGTTGTCTTAGTGTGGTTGTCCCACCTAGTGTGGTTGTCGTAGTGTGGTTGTCCCACCTAGTGTGGTTGGCCCACCAAGTGTGGTTGTCCCACCTAGTGTGGTTGTCCTGGTGTGGTTGTCCCACCTAGTGCGGTTTACCCACCTAGTGTGGTTGTCCTAGTGTGGTTGTCTTAGTGTGGTTGTCCCACCTAGTGTGGTTGTCATAGTGTGGTTGTCCCACCTAATGTGGTTGTCCTAGTGACGTTGTCCTAATGTGGTTGTGCCACATAGTGTGGTTGTCCCACCTAGTGGGGTTGTCCCACCTAGTGTGGTTGTCCTAGTGTGGTTGTCCTAGTGTGATTGTCCTAGTGTGGTTGTCCCACCTAGTGTGGTTGTCATAGTGTGGTTGTCCCACCTAGTGTGGTTGTCCCACCTAGTGGGGTTGTCCCTCCTAGTGCGGTTGTCCCACCTAGTGTGGTTGTCCCACCTAGTGGGGTTGTCCCTCCTAGTGTGGTTGTCCCACCTAGTGTGGTTGTCCTAGTGTGGTTGTCCTAGTGTGATTGTCCTAGTGTGGTTGTCCCACCTAGTGACGTTGTCCTAATGTGGTTGTCCCACATAGTGTGGTTGTCCCACCTAGTGGGGTTGTCCCACCTAGTGTGGTTGTCCTAGTGTGGTTGTCCTAGTGTGATTGTCCTAGTGTGGTTGTCCCACCTAGTGTGGTTGTCATAGTGTGGTTGTCCCACCTAGTGTGGTTGTCCCACCTAGTGGGGTTGTCCCTCCTAGTGCGGTTGTCCCTCCTAGTGTGGTTGTCCCACCTAGTGTGGTTGTCCCACCTAGTGGGGTTGTCCCTCCTAGTGCGGTTATCCCACCTAGTGTGGTTGTCCCACCTAGTGGTGTTGTCCCTCCTAGTGTGGTTGTCCCTCCTAGTGCGGTTGTCCTAGTGTGGTTGTCCCACCTAGTGCGGTTGTCCCACCTAGTGTGGTTGTCCCACCTAGTGTGGTTGTCCTAGTGCGGTTGTCACACCTAGTGTGGTTGTCCTAGTGTGGTTGTCCTAGTGTGGTTGTCCCACCTAGTGCGGTTGTCCCACCTAGTGTGGTTGTCCTAGTGCGGTTGTCCTAGTGTGGTTGTCCCACCTAGTGCGGTTGTCCTAGTGTGGTTGTCCTAGTGTGGTTGTCCTAGTGTGGTTGTCCCACCTAGTGCGGTTGTCCCACCTAGTGTGGTTGTCCTAGTGTGGTTGTCCTAGTGTGGTTGTCCTAGTGCGGTTGTCCTAGTGTGGTTGTCCCACCTAGTGCGGTTGTCCTAGTGTGGTTGTCCAAGTGTGGTTGTCCTAGTGTGGTTGTCCGATCTAGTGTGGTTGTCCTAGTGTGGTTGTCCCACCTAGTGCGGTTGTCCCACCTAGTGTGGTTGTCCTAGTGCGGTTGTCCTAGTGTGGTTGTCCTAGTGTGGTTGTCCCACCTAGTGCGGTTGTCCTAGTGTGGTTGTCCTAGTGTGGTTGTCCCACCTAGTGCGGTTGTCCCACCTAGTGTGGTTGTCCTAGTGCGGTTGTCACACCTAGTGTGGTTGTCCTAGTGTGGTTGTCCGATCTAGTGTGGTTGTCCTAGTGTGGTTGTCCCACCTAGTGCGGTTGTCCCACCTAGTGTGGTTGTCCTAGTGTGGTTGTCCTAGTGCGGTTGTCCTAGTGTGGTTGTCCTAGTGCGGTTGTCCTAGTGTGGTTGTCCCACCTAGTGCGGTTGTCCTAGTGTGGTTGTCCTAGTGCGGTTGTCCTAGTGTGGTTGTCCCACCTAGTGCGGTTGTCCTAGTGTGGTTGTCCAAGTGTGGTTGTCCTAGTGTGGTTATCCCATTTAGTGCAGTGGTCCAACCTAGTGTGGTTGTCCGATCTAGTGTGGTTGTCCTAGTGTGGTTGTCCCACCTAGTGTGGTTGTCCTAGTGTGGTTGTCCCACCTAGTGTGGTTGTCCTAGTGTGGTTGTCCTAGTGCGGTTGTCCTAGTGTGGTTGTCCCACCTAGTGTGGTTGTCCTAGTGCGGTTGTCCTAGTGTGGTTGTCCCACCTAGTGTGGTTGTCCTAGTGTGGTTGTCCTAGTGTGGTTGTCCGATCTAGTGTGGTTGTCCTAGTGTGGTTGTCCCACCTAGTGCGGTTGTCCCACCTAGTGTGGTTGTCCTAGTGCGGTTGTCCTAGTGTGGTTGTCCTAGTGTGGTTGTCCCACCTAGTGCGGTTGTCCTAGTGTGGTTGTCCTAGTGTGGTTGTCCCACCTAGTGCGGTTGTCCCACCTAGTGTGGTTGTCCTAGTGCGGTTGTCACACCTAGTGTGGTTGTCCTAGTGTGGTTGTCCGATCTAGTGTGGTTGTCCTAGTGTGGTTGTCCCACCTAGTGTGGTTGTCCTAGTGTGGTTGTCCCACCTAGTGTGGTTGTCCTAGTGTGGTTGTCCTAGTGCGGTTGTCCTAGTGTGGTTGTCCCACCTAGTGTGGTTGTCCTAGTGCGGTTGTCCTAGTGTGGTTGTCCCACCTAGTGTGGTTGTCCTAGTGCGGTTGTCCTAGTGCGGTTGTCCTAGTGCGGTTGTCCTAGTGCGGTTGTCCTAGTGCGGTTGTCCTAGTGTGGTTGTCCCACCTAGTGCGGTTGTCCTAGTGTGGTTGTCCCACCTAGCTATCTTCAGATGAATACGCTAACTGAAAAACATGTAATGAGTCCTCTATTATTCGTAATTATTAGCATTAGCATTAGCGTTAGCCTTGTTCTGTGTGTGTTTCCAGGAGAAGAGGATCCTGGAGGAGACGGCAACGGCCCTTTCTCATTTCCCTCCCATAGAGCTCCCTGTTCAGACAGAAGTCATCGTTCCGGCACAACAGATCTGTAAGACAGAAGCAATCGCTCATCAGAACGGCCAGGATCAGCATGCCGTATCCCAACTACAGTTTATACAGGGTTAGCACCAGTGTTGGGGAGTAGTGAACTGCATGTAGTTCAACTACTAATTTAACTACATTTTACAGTAGCTTGGTGGTAGTTGAACTAAATTCAAATATTGGCCGTGTTTTACCATGTAGCGGTGTAGCTAACTACTGGAACTACGTACTACTGTTTTACCATGTAGCGGTGTAGCTAACTACTGGAACTACACACTACTGTTTTACCATGTAGCGGTGTAGCTAACTACTGGAACTACACACTACTGTTTTACCATGTAGCGGTGTAGCTAACTACTGGAACTACACACTACTGTTTTACCATGTAGCGGTGTAGCTAACTACTGGAACTACGTACTACTGTTTTACCATGTAGCGGTGTAGCTAACTACTGGAACTACACACTACTGTTTTACCATGTAGCGGTGTAGCTAACTACTGGAACTACACACTACTGTTTTACCATGTAGCGGTGTAGCTAACTACTGGAACTACACACTACTGTTTTACCATGTAGCGGTGTAGCTAACTACTGGAACTACGTACTACTGTTTTACCATGTAGCGGTGTAGCTAACTACTGGAACTACACACTACTGTTTTACCATGTAGCGGTGTAGCTAACTACTGGAACTACACACTACTGTTTTACCATGTAGCGGTGTAGCTAACTACTGGTACTACGTACTACTGTTTTACCATGTAGCGGTGTAGCTAACTACTGGAACTACACACTACTGTTTTACCATGTAGCGGTGTAGCTAACTACTGGAACTACGTACTACTGTTTTACCATGTAGCGGTGTAGCTAACTACTGGAACTACACACTACTGTTTTACCATGTAGCGGTGTAGCTAACTACTGGAACTACGTACTACTGTTTTACTATGTAGCGGTGTAGCTAACTACTGGAACTACGTACTACTGTTTTACCATGTAGCGGTGTAGCTAACTACTGGAACTACGTACTACTGTTTTACCATGTAGCGGTGTAGCTAACTACTGGAACTACGCACTACTGTTTTACCATGTAGCGGTGTAGCTAACTACTGGAACTACACACTACTGTTTTACCATGTAGCGGTGTAGCTAACTACTGGAACTACACACTACTGTTTTACCATGTAGCGGTGTAGCTAACTACTGGAACTACACTACTGTTTTACCATGTAGCGGTGTAGCTAACTACTGGAACTACACACTACTGTTTTACCATGTAGCGGTGTAGCTAACTACTGGAACTACGTACTACTGTTTTACCATGTAGCGGTGTAGCTAACTACTGGAACTACACACTACTGTTTTACCATGTAGCGGTGTAGCTAACTACTGGAACTACACACTACTGTTTTACCATGTAGCGGTGTAGCTAACTACTGGAACTACGTACTACTGTTTTACCATGTAGCGGTGTAGCTAACTACTGGAACTACACACTACTGTTTTACCATGTAGCGGTGTAGCTAACTACTGGAACTACGCACTACTGTTTTACCATGTAGCGGTGTAGCTAACTACTGGAACTACGTACTACTGTTTTACCATGTAGCGGTGTAGCTAACTACTGGAACTACACACTACTGTTTTACCATGTAGCGGTGTAGCTAACTACTGGAACTACACACTACTGTTTTACCATGTAGCGGTGTAGCTAACTACTGGAACTACACACTACTGTTTTACCATGTAGCGGTGTAGCTAACTACTGGAACTACACACTACTGTTTTACCATGTAGCGGTGTAGCTAACTACTGGAACTACACACTACTGTTTTACCATGTAGCGGTGTAGCTAACTACTGGAACTACACACTACTGTTTTACCATGTAGCGGTGAAGCTAACTACTGGAACTACGTACTACTGTTTTACCATGTAGCGGTGTAGCTAACTACTGGAACTACACACTACTGTTTTACCATGTAGCGGTGTAGCTAACTACTGGAACTACGTACTACTGTTTTACCATGTAGCGGTGTAGCTAACTACTGGAACTACGCACTACTGTTTTACCATGTAGCGGTGTAGCTAACTACTGGAACTACGTACTACTGTTTTACCATGTAGCGGTGTAGCTAACTACTGGAACTACACACTACTGTTTTACCATGTAGCGGTGTAGCTAACTACTGGAACTACACACTACTGTTTTACCATGTAGCGGTGTAGCTAACTACTGGAACTACACACTACTGTTTTACCATGTAGCGGTGTAGCTAACTACTGGAACTACGTACTACTGTTTTACCATGTAGCGGTGTAGCTAACTACTGGAACTACACACTACTGTTTTACCATGTAGCGGTGTAGCTAACTACTGGAACTACACACTACTGTTTTACCATGTAGCGGTGTAGCTAACTACTGGAACTACACTACTGTTTTACCATGTAGCGGTGTAGCTAACTACTGGAACTACACACTACTGTTTTACCATGTAGCGGTGTAGCTAACTACTGGAACTACGTACTACTGTTTTACCATGTAGCGGTGTAGCTAACTACTGGAACTACGTACTACTGTTTTACCATGTAGCGGTGTAGCTAACTACTGGAACTACACTACTGTTTTACCATGTAGCGGTGTAGCTAACTACTGGAACTACGTACTACTGTTTTACCATGTAGCGGTGTAGCTAACTACTGGAACTACACACTACTGTTTTACCATGTAGCGGTGTAGCTAACTACTGGAACTACACACTACTGTTTTACCATGTAGCGGTGTAGCTAACTACTGGAACTACGTACTACTGTTTTACCATGTAGCGGTGTAGCTAACTACTGGAACTACGTACTACTGTTTTACCATGTAGCGGTGTAGCTAACTACTGGAACTACGTACTAATGTTTTACCATGTAGCGGTGTAGCTAACTACTGGAACTACGTACTACTGTTTTACCATGTAGCGGTGTAGCTAACTACTGGAACTAAACACTACTGTTTTACCATGTAGCGGTGTAGCTAACTACTGTAATTATGTATTACTGTTTTTGCTCAAATCAAATATGGGTGAAGTAGCAGGAATGTTCTTTGTTTTCCTCATCAGACCTGCCTGATTCTCACTGGTTGTGTTAAATAGCCTAATTACACATTCTGTTAACATCTGACTACACAGTGGTCTGTTCTTCCAGTGTGAAGTCTGACATTTCATGATATAGATATATTTTTTAGTAGTAGTTTGGAAGCAGTGAACTATTTTCTCGAAGTAATTTTAGTTAAGTAAACTATGTTTTTCTTAAGGGTAGCTTTAGTGTAGCTTAACTTCTTCCAATGTGAAGTAATTGGTAGCTTGGTGAACTATATTTTCAGAGTATCTTCCCCAACACTGGTTAGCACACACACAGTCACACACACACACACACGCATATGCACATATGCACACACACAGACGTGCCCTTACACACAAACATACTCACACACACAGGAAGGAAGGAAGGTTAGTGATGTAACCATGGTAACTAGTGTTGTGTTGTGACAGATGCATCATGGGACTGTGAGTCCTCCAGGGGTCAGGAGACGTCTCTGGACCGCAACCAGCCCAGCGTCGTCAAGAGGTGTGTTTTGTGATATGTCTGTGTATGATAAGTAGCTCTGCTGTAGTCAGTGTGTATGATAAGTAGCTCTGCTGTAGTCAGTGTGTATGATAAGTAGCTCTGCTGTAGTCAGTGTGTATGGTAAGTAGCTCCGCTGTAGTCAGTGTGTATGATAAGTAGCTCTGCTGTAGTCAGTGTGTATGATAAGTAGCTCTGCTGTAGTCAGTGTGTATGATAAGTAGCTCTGCTGTAGTCAGTGTGTATGATAAGTAGCTCTGCTGTAGTCAGTGTTTATGATAAGTAGCTCTGCTGTAGTCAGTGTGTATGGTAAGTAGCTCTGCTGTAGTCAGTGTGTATGATAAGTAGCTCTGCTGTAGTCAGTGTTTATGGTAAGTAGCTCTGCTGTAGTCAGTGTGTATGATAAGTAGCTCTGCTGTAGTCAGTGTGTATGATAAGTAGCTCTGCTGTAGTCAGTGTGTATGATAAGTAGCTCTGCTGTAGTCAGTGTGTATGATAAGTAGCTCTGCTGTAGTCAGTGTGTATGATAAGTAGCTCTGCTGTAGTCAGTGTTTATGATAAGTAGCTCTGCTGTAGTCAGTGTGTATGGTAAGTAGCTCTGCTGTAGTCAGTGTGTATGATAAGTAGCTCTGCTGTAGTCAGTGTTTATGGTAAGTAGCTCTGCTGTAGTCAGTGTGTATGATAAGTAGCTCTGCTGTAGTCAGTGTTTATGATAAGTAGCTCTGCTGTAGTCAGTGTGTATGATAAGTAGCTCTGCTGTAGTCAGTGTGTATGATAAGTAGCTCTGCTGTAGTCAGTGTGTATGATAAGTAGCTCTGCTGTAGTCAGTGTTTATGGTAAGTAGCTCTGCTGTAGTCAGTGTGTATGATAAGTAGCTCTGCTGTAGTCAGTGTTTATGATAAGTAGCTCTGCTGTAGTCAGTGTGTATGATAAGTAGCTCTGCTGTAGTCAGTGTGTATGATAAGTAGCTCTGCTGTAGTCAGTGTGTAAGATAAGTAGATCTGCTGTAATCAGTGTGTGTGTGTGTGTGTGTGTGTGTGTGTGTGTGTGTGTGTGTGTGTGTGTGTGTGTGTGTGTGTGTGTGTGTGTGTGTGTGTGTGTGTGTGTGTATGTTGGTCACCAGGTCAGGATCGTATGACGGCCCACATCCACCTTCATCATCACCATCATCACCTCAACCCCCCTCACCCAGCAGGTACAGACAGACGTATGAGGGGTGATATGGGACTAAATGAACTAACCCCGTTGCTGATACATCTCACCTTAATGTGAAACTGAGCTCCTAACATGGAGTATGAGGGGTGATGTGGGACTAAATGAACTAACCCCGTTGCTGATACATCTCACCTTAATGTGAAACTGAGCTCCTAACATGGAGTATGAGGGGTGATGTGGGACTAAATGAACTAACCCCGCTGCTGATACATCTCACCTTAATGTGAAACTGAGCTCCTAACATGGACTGTGAATGGACAACGTTTCTTCTTATTGACACGTTCACACGCCTTGTGGAATGAGTGAACGTGTCAACGTGTGCTAGATTTGCCTCCGCCTTGTGTTTTTAATGTACCAGTTATCAGGGGCGCGACCATGTGTGAAAAATACTATGAGAAACAGTGACATACCCTCTGAATGATGAATCCCATATTGGTGTTTCACAGTCAGGCCAACCCAAGCTGGACTGGGCAGGAGGCTGACAGCAGGACTACTGTTGAAACAGATACACTGAGTCAGAAATTCACAGCTTTCAGATTCTTTTCAGGTTTTCATTCTCAAAGACACACTTTTTTTTTATCTACAGAAAAACAACAACATTATATATATATACATATTATGTTATGGGATATTCTATGTCCATCAAAATGCTTAAACCACATCAGGAGACCCCTTTTGAGGTCTGGGAAAAATCCTAAGAAATGTTGATTTTTGAGAGTAGTTACCCTTTAATTCAAGTGTGCAGGCACCTAGCACTGTTGTCTGATTAGCTGTGTTTCTGTAGCACACGAGATGGAGTTGGCAAAATAAAAACGGCCACCCGATTGGTGCAAATAATCGTCATGATATCGTTCTGTCAGGTAGGCATGGGCTACTTTGTAGTTAACATTTAATAGAGAAGGTTTCTGGGGAAAGCCTTATATACAGCATATACCTCCACTACACTACCGTGATTAAACATTCTGATCTGTTCCACCAGCCTTATTAATAGATACAGCATATACCTCCACCACACTACCGTGATTAAACATTCTGATCTGTTCCACCAGCCTTATTAATAGATACAGCATATACCTCCACCACACTACCGTGATTAAACATTCTGATCTGTTCCACCAGCCTTATTAATAGATACAGCATATACCTCCACCACACTACCGTGATTAAACATTCTGATCTGTTCCACCAGCCTTATTAATAGATACAGCATATACCTCCACCACACTACCGTGATTAAACATTCTGATCTGTTCCACCAGCCTTATTAATAGATACAGCATATACCTCCACCACACTACCGTGATTAAACATTCTGATCTGTTCCACCAGCCTTATATACAGCATATACCTCCACCACACTACCGTGATTAAACATTCTGATCTGTTCCACCAGCCTTATTAATAGATACAGCATATACCTCCACTACACTACCGTGATACATATCAGTGGGGGTTCAGAAGTGAGTATAGACAACGGCCACTGAAAGATAAGAGGCTATATGGCTTATAGCTGGTGGACCCTCCACTACACCCCTGGGGTTGGTCATAGTAGAGGTCATGACCCGGTTATCAGGCTTGATCATAGTAGAGGTCATGACCCGGTTATCAGGCTTGATCATAGTAGAGGTCATGACCCGGTTATCAGGCTTGATCATAGTAGAGGTCATGACCCGGTTATCAGGCTTGATCATAGTAGAGGTCATGTCCCAGTTATCAGGGTTGATCATAGTAGAGGTCATGTCCCAGTTATCAGGGTTGATCATAGTAGAGGTCATGTCCCAGTTATCAGGCTTGATCATAGTAGAGGTCATGTCCCAGTTATCAGGGTTGATCATAGTAGAGGTCATGACCCGGTTATCAGGGTTGATCATAGTAGAGGTCATGACCCGGTTATCAGGCTTGATCATAGTAGAGGTCATGACCCGGTTATCAGGCTTGATCATAGTAGAGGTCATGTTTCATGTCCCAGTTATCAGGGTTGATCATAGTAGAGGTCATGTTTCATGTCCCGGTTATCAGGCTTGATCATAGTAGAGGTCATGACCCGGTTATCAGGCTTGATCATAGTAGAGGTCATGTTTCATGTCCCAGTTATCAGGGTTGATCATAGTAGAGGTCATGACCCGGTTATCAGGCTTGATCATAGTAGAGGTCATGTCCCAGTTATCAGGGTTGATCATAGTAGAGGTCATGTCCCAGTTATCAGGGTTGATCATAGTAGAGGTCATGTCCCAGTTATCAGGGTTGATCATAGTAGAGGTCATGTCCCAGTTATCAGGGTTGATCATAGTAGAGGTCATGACCCAGTTATCAGGGTTGATCATAGTAGAGGTCATGACCCAGTTATCAGGGTTGATCATAGTAGAGGTCATGACCCGGTTATCAGGGTTGATCATAGTAGAGGTCATGACCCAGTTATCAGGGTTGATCATAGTAGAGGTCATGTCCCAGTTATCAGGGTTGATCATAGTAGAGGTCATGTCCCAGTTATCAGGGTTGATCATAGTAGAGGTCATGTCCCAGTTATCAGGGTTGATCATAGTAGAGGTCATGTCCCAGTTATCAGGGTTGATCATAGTAGAGGTAATGTCCCAGTTATCAGGGTTGATCATAGTAGAGGTCATGTCCCAGTTATCAGGGTTGATCATAGTAGAGGTCATGTCCCAGTTATCAGGGTTGATCATAGTAGAGGTCATGTCCCAGTTATCAGGGTTGATCATAGTAGAGGTCATGTCCCAGTTATCAGGGTTGGTCATAGTAGAGGTCATGTCCCAGTTATCAGGGTTGATCATAGTAGAGGTCATGTCCCAGTTATCAGGGTTGATCATAGTAAAGGTCATGTCCCAGTTATCAGGGTTGATCATAGTAGAGGTCATGTCCCAGTTATCAGGGTTGATCATAGTAGAGGTCATGTCCCAGTTATCAGGGTTGATCATAGTAGAGGTCATGACCCAGTTATCAGGGTTGATCATAGTAGAGGTCATGTCCCAGTTATCAGGGTTGATCATAGTAGAGGTAATGTCCCAGTTATCAGGGTTGATCATAGTAGAGGTCATGTCCCAGTTATCAGGGTTGATCATAGTAGAGGTCATGTCCCAGTTATCAGGGTTGATCATAGTAGAGGTCATGACCCAGTTATCAGGGTTGATCATAGTAGAGGTCATGTCCCAGTTATCAGGGTTGATCATAGTAGAGGTAATGTCCCAGTTATCAGGGTTGATCATAGTAGAGGTCATGTCCCAGTTATCAGGGTTGATCATAGTAGAGGTCATGTCCCAGTTATCAGGGTTGATCATAGTAGAGGTAATGTCCCAGTTATCAGGGTTGATCATAGTAGAGGTCATGTCCCAGTTATCAGGGTTGATCATAGTAGAGGTCATGTCCCAGTTATCAGGGTTGATCATAGTAGAGGTCATGTCCCAGTTATCAGGGTTGATCATAGTAGAGGTCATGTCCCAGTTATCAGGGTTGATCCCCCCACTGATGAAGAGACCAACAGTCACATAGCGTGAGTTCTTGGACTGGTAGGATGGAGCAGATATCATTACGCCCCAGTCAAGACCACTGGAAAACTAAATGAAAGACTGTGTGGACCCCAGTTTAACAAGCAGACCAGCGCTGTTCTGTTGTGGTGGCAGGCACAGAGATTTCAGTTCCCTGCGGTCAGCAACCTCGCCTGCCACGTCCTCAGCATCCTGGCTTCCAGTGCCCCCTCCGAGCGGGCGTTCAGGCTTCCAGTGCCCCCTCCGAGCGGGCGTTTATTTGAGATTAACTGTTTTATTGAGAGTTTGTATTCAATTTTTGTCTCAATGACACCAACCTGTTTAAGTAAAGGTGAAATACCTGTTTAAATCAAAGTAATTAACCTGGTTAAATATAAATGAAGCTTAAATGAAATGATCTGAATGGTCTCTGTGTGCAGCAACATGCACTTTCATTATTATGGCTTTTAGTTCTATAATTTGTTGTTTTACTATAGTGGGGAATTAACTAAATTAATTTGTAAAATCCCCCCAAAATGTTAAATACCTTTATTCTGTGTATCCATGCGTTTATACTGAACAAAAATATAAACCTAACATGTAAAGTGTTGGTCCCATGTTTCATGAGCTGAAATAAAAGATCCCCAACATTTTCCATTCGCACAAAAAGTATATTTCTCTCAAATTTTGTGCACAAATTTGCTTACATCCCTGTTAGTGAGCATTTCTCCATTGCCAAGATAATCCATCCACCTGACAGGTGCGGCATATCAAGGAGCTGATTTAAACGGCATGATCATTACACAGGTGCACCTCGTGCTGG
>NW_028163812.1:0-5000 GCF_964263955.1 Coregonus lavaretus | reverse complement strand
AGACGGGACGAGGTTAGTTAGTTAGTTAGCCAAGTTGTTGTTGTTTCTCTCGGGTTGTGTATTGTCACCTGGTGGCGCTGTTGGGTTTAACTAGAAGTCTATAAACTCAAGAGTCGCAACCTTTCAGAATCCCCTTTATTCGCACATTTACACATACTCAGAATTTGACTTGGTGATATGGTGTGATATGCTAATAGCAATAGATAACATATAGAGACAGAATTTACAGTTTACATACATTATATACAAAATAGATCAAGTGAACATAGAACTGTAGAGTATGAGAGAATTTACAGTGAGGAAATGCAATTTACTGTATAAATATATCTATATGCAGAGGTGGGAAGCTCTGTTTTCCGTTGTGTAAATCCAAGGTTCTCTGTTGTTTTTTGAGTTTAACCACGATAAAGTGCAATGTAAAGCTGATCTGTCAGTGTGTGTGTGTGTGTGTGTGTGACAGGTCAGTTCATCAGTAGATGTGTCTCAGAGTGTTGAGGAGGACCCTTTAGTGGACGGACCGCTGATCCCCCCTGATGCCCTGCAGTCTGCTATCAGGAGAGAATTCACTACCCTCCACACACACTGTCCTGCTGTTCTACTGATACTGCTGGAGGTACACATCTCTGTTGTAGTGTATAACCACACACATCCCTGTTGTAGTGTATAACCACACACATCCCTGTTGTAGTGTATAACCACACATCCCTGTTGTAGTGTATAACCACACACACATCCCTGTTGTAGTGTATAACCACACACATCCCTGTTGTAGTGTATAACCACACATCCCTGTTGTAGTGTATAACCACACATCCCTGTTGTAGTGTATAACCACACACACATCCCTGTTGTAGTGTATAACCACACATCCCTGTTGTAGTGTATAACCACACATCCCTGTTGTAGTGTATAACCACACATCCCTGTTGTAGTGTATAACCACACAAATCCCTGTTGTAGTGTATAACCACACATCCCTGTTGTAGTGTATAACCACACATCCCTGTTGTAGTGTATAACCACACATCCCTGTTGTAGTGTATAACCACACACATCCCTGTTGTAGTGTATAACCACACATCCCTGTTGTAGTGTATAACCACACATCCCTGTTGTAGTGTATAACCACACACACATCCCTGTTGTAGTGTATAACCACACATCTCTGTTGTAGTGTATAACCACACACATCCCTGTTGTAGTGTATAACCACACACATCCCTGTTGTAGTGTATAACCACACACATCCCTGTTGTAGTGTATAACCACACACATCCCTGTTGTAGTGTATAACCACACATCCCTGTTGTAGTGTATAACCACACACATCCCTGTTGTAGTGTATAACCACACACATCCCTGTTGTAGTGTATAACCACACACATCCCTGTTGTAGTGTATAACCACACACATCCCTGTTGTAGTGTATAACCACACATCCCTGTTGTAGTGTATAACCACACACACATCCCTGTTGTAGTGTATAACCACACATCCCTGTTGTAGTGTATAACCACACATCCCTGTTGTAGTGTATAACCACACACACATCCCTGTTGTAGTGTATAACCACACATCTCTGTTGTAGTGTATAACCACACATCTCTGTTGTAGTGTATAACCACACACATCCCTGTTGTAGTGTATAACCACACATCCCTGTTGTAGTGTATAACCACACATCCCTGTTGTAGTGTATAACCACACACATCCCTGTTGTAGTGTATAACCACACATCCCTGTTGTAGTGTATAACCACACATCCCTGTTGTAGTGTATAACCACACATCCCTGTTGTAGTGTATAAACACACATCCCTGTTGTAGTGTATAACCACACACACATCCCTGTTGTAGTGTATAACCACACATCCCTGTTGTAGTGTATAACCACACATCCCTGTTGTAGTGTATAACCACACATCCCTGTTGTAGTGTATAACCACACATCCCTGTTGTAGTGTATAACCACACACATCCCTGTTGTAGTGTATAACCACACATCCCTGTTGTAGTGTATAACCACACATCCCTGTTGTAGTGTATAACCACACATCCCTGTTGTAGTGTATTACCACACACATCCCTGTTGTAGTGTATAACCACACACACATCCCTGTTGTAGTGTATAACCACACACACATCCCTGTTGTAGTGTATAACCACACACACATCCCTGTTGTAGTGTATAACCACACACACATCCCTGTTGTAGTGTATAACCACACACATCCCTGTTGTAGTGTATAACCACACATCCCTGTTGTAGTGTATAACCACACACACATCCCTGTTGTAGTGTATAACCACACACATCCCTGTTGTAGTGTATAACCACACATCCCTGTTGTAGTGTATAACCACACACACATCCCTGTTGTAGTGTATAACCACACACACATCCCTGTTGTAGTGTATAACCACACATCCCTGTTGTAGTGTATAACCACACACATCCCTGTTGTAGTGTATAACCACACACATCCCTGTTGTAGTGTATAACCACACACACATCCCTGTTGTAGTGTATAACCACACACATCCCTGTTGTAGTGTATAACCACACATCCCTGTTGTAGTGTATAACCACACATCCCTGTTGTAGTGTATAACCACACACATCCCTGTTGTAGTGTATAACCACACATCCCTGTTGTAGTGTATAACCACACATCCCTGTTGTAGTGTATAACCACACATCCCTGTTGTAGTGTATAACCACACATCCCTGTTGTAGTGTATAACCACACATCCCTGTTGTATTGTATAACCACACACACATCCCTGTTGTAGTGTATAACCACACATCCCTGTTGTAGTGTATAACCACACACACATCCCTGTTGTAGTGTATAACCACACATCCCTGTTGTAGTGTATAACCACACACATCCCTGTTGTAGTGTATAACCACACACACATCCCTGTTGTAGTGTATAACCACACATCCCTGTTGTAGTGTATAACCACACACACATCCCTGTTGTAGTGTATAACCACACATCCCTGTTGTAGTGTATAACCACACATCCCTGTTGTAGTGTATAACCACACACATCCCTGTTGTAGTGTATAACCACACACACATCCCTGTTGTAGTGTATAACCACACATCCCTGTTGTAGTGTATAACCACACACACATCCCTGTTGTAGTGTATAACCACACATCCCTGTTGTAGTGTATAACCACACATCCCTGTTGTAGTGTATAACCACACATCCCTGTTGTAGTGTATAACCACACACATCCCTGTTGTAGTGTATAACCACACACATCCCTGTTGTAGTGTATAACCACACATCCCTGTTGTAGTGTATAACCACACATCCCTGTTGTAGTGTATAACCACACATCCCTGCTGTAGTGTATAACCACACATCCCTGTTGTAGTGTATAACCACACACACATCCCTGTTGTAGTGTATAACCACACACACATCCCTGTTGTAGTGTATAACCACACACACATCCCTGTTGTAGTGTATAACCACACATCCCTGTTGTAGTGTATAACCACACACATCCCTGTTGTAGTGTATAACCACACATCCCTGTTGTAGTGTATAACCACACATCCCTGTTGTAGTGTATAACCACACACACATCCCTGTTGTAGTGTATAACCACACATCTCTGTTGTAGTGTATAACCACACATCCCTGTTGTAGTGTATAACCACACATCCCTGTTGTAGTGTATAACCACACATCCCTGTTGTAGTGTATAACCACACATCTCTGTTGTAGTGTATAACCACACATCCCTGTTGTAGTGTATAACCACACACATCCCTGTTGTAGTGTATAACCACACATCCCTGTTGTAGTGTATAACCACACACATCCCTGTTGTAGTGTATAACCACACATCCCTGTTGTAGTGTATAACCACACATCCCTGTTGTAGTGTATAACCACACATCCCTGTTGTAGTGTATAACCACACATCCCTGTTGTAGTGTATAACCACACACATCCCTGTTGTAGTGTATAACCACACATCCCTGTTGTAGTGTATAACCACACATCCCTGTTGTAGTGTATAACCACACATCCCTGTTGTAGTGTATAACCCACACACATCCCTGTTGTAGTGTATAACCACACACACATCCCTGTTGTAGTGTATAACCACACACACATCCCTGTTGTAGTGTATAACCACACACATCCCTGTTGTAGTGTATAACCACACATCCCTGTTGTAGTGTATAACCACACACACATCCCTGTTGTAGTGTATAACCACACACACATCCCTGTTGTAGTGTATAACCACACACACATCCCTGTTGTAGTGTATAACCACACACATCCCTGTTGTAGTGTATAACCACACATCCCTGTTGTAGTGTATAACCACACACACATCCCTGTTGTAGTGTATAACCACACATCCCTGTTGTAGTGTATAACCACCACACATCCCTGTTGTAGTGTATAACCACACATCCCTGTTGTAGTGTATAACCACACACATCCCTGTTGTAGTGTATAACCACACATCTCTGTTGTAGTGTATAACCACACATCCCTGTTGTAGTGTATAACCACACATCCCTGTTGTAGTGTATAACCACACATCCCTGTTGTAGTGTATAACCACACATCCCTGTTGTAGGTATAACCACACATCCCTGTTGTAGTGTATAACCACACACATCCCTGTTGTAGTGTATAACCACACATCCCTGTTGTAGTGTATAACCACACATCCCTGTTGTAGTGTATAACCACACATCTCCTGTTGTAGTGTAACCACACAATCCCTGTGTAGTGTATACCACACATCCCTGTTGTAGTGTATACACACACACATCCCTGTTGTAGTGTATAACCACACATCCCTGTTGTAGTGTATAACCACACATCCCTGTTGTAGTGTATAACACACATCCTGTTGTAGTGTATAACCACACACATCCCTGTTGTAGAGTACACCACACATCCCTGTTGTAGTGTATAACCCACACACATCCCTGTTGTAGTGTTGTAGTGT
>NW_028163813.1:27500-50134 GCF_964263955.1 Coregonus lavaretus | reverse complement strand
TAGTCTCTGAAAACAGACTGGTAATCAAGGCTGTTATTGGAGGATTAGTCTCTGACAACAGACTGGTAATCAAGGCTGTTATTGAGAGTCCTCTGAAAAAACTGTAAATCAAGGCTGTTATTGGAGATAGTCTCTGAAAACAGACTGGGAATCAGGCTGTTATTGGAGGATTAGTCTCTGAAAACAGACTGTATCAAGGCTGTTAGTGAGTAGTCTCTGAAAACAGACTGGTAATCAAGGCTGTATTGGAGGATTAGTCTCTGAAAACAGACTGGTAATCAAGGCTGTTATTGGAGGATTAGTCTCTGAAAACAGACTGGGTAATCAAGGCTGTTATTGGAGTAGTCTCTGAAAACAGACTGGTAATCAAGGCTGTTATTGGAGGAGTAGTCTCTGAAAACAGACTGGTAATCAAGGCTGTTATTGGAGATCTGTCTCTGAAAACAGACTGGTAATCAAGGCTGTTATTGGAGGTTAGTCTCTGAAAACAGACTGGTAATCAAGGCTGTTATTGGAGATAGTCTCTGAAAACAGACTGGTAATCAAGGCTGTTATTGGAGCAGTCTCTGAAAACAGACTGGTAATCAAGGCTGTTATTGGAGGATTAGTCTCTGAAAACAGACTGGTAATCAAGGCTGTTATTGGAGCAGTCTCTGAAAACAGACTGGTAATCAAGGCTGTTATTGGAGTGAGTCTCTGAAAACAGACTGGTAATCAAGGCTGTTATTGGAGGATAGTCTCTGAAAACAGACTGGTAATCAAGGCTGTTATTGGAGCAGTCTCTGAAAACAGACTGGTAATCAAGGCTGTTATTGGAGAGTAGTCTCTGAAAACAGACTGGTAATCAAGGCTGTTATTGGAGGATTAGTCTCTGAAAACAGACTGGTAATCAAGGCTGTTATTGGAGCAGTCTCTGAAAACAGACTGGTAATCAAGGCTGTTATTGGAGGATTAGTCTCTGAAAACAGACTGGTAATCAAGGCTGTTATTGGAGGATTAGTCTCTGAAAACAGACTGGTAATCAAGACTGTTATTGGAGCAGTCTCTGAAAACAGACTGGTAATCAAGGCTGTTATTGGAGGATTAGTCTCTGAAAACAGACTGGTAATCAAGGCTGTTATTGGAGCAGTCTCTGAAAACAGACTGGTAATCAAGGCTGTTATTGGAGGATTAGTCTCTGAAAACAGACTGGTAATCAAGGCTGTTATTGGAGCAGTCTCTGAAAACAGACTGGTAATCTAGGCTGTTATTGGAGGATTAGTCTCTGAAAACAGACTGGTAATCAAGGCTGTTATTGGAGGATTAGTCTCTGAAAACAGACTGGTAATCAAGGCTGTTATTGGAGGATTAGTCTCTGAAAACAGACTGGTAATCAAGGCTGTTATTGGAGGTAGTCTCTGAAAACAGACTGGTAATCAAGGCTGTTATTGGAGCAGTCTCTGAAAACAGACTGGTAATCAAGGCTGTTATTGGAGGATTAGTCTCTGAAAACAGACTGGTAATCAAGGCTGTTATTGGAGGATTAGTCTCTGAAAACAGACTGGTAATCAAGGCTGTTATTGGAGGATTAGTCTCTGAAAACAGACTGGTAATCAAGGCTGTTATTGGAGGATTAGTCTCTGAAAACAGACTGGTAATCAAGGCTGTTATTGGAGGATTAGTCTCTGAAAACAGACTGGTAATCAAGGCTGTTATTGGAGGATTAGTCTCTGAAAACAGACTGGTAATCAAGGCTGTTATTGGAGTGGTCTCTGAAAATAGACTGGTAATCAAGGCTGTTATTGGAGTGGTCTCTGAAAATAGACTGGTAATCAAGGCTGTTATTGGAGGATTAGTCTCTGAAAACAGACTGGTAATCAAGGCTGTTATTGGAGCAGTCTCTGAAAACAGACTGGTAATCAAGGCTGTTATTGGAGGATTAGTCTCTGAAAACAGACTGGTAATCAAGGCTGTTATTGGAGGATTAGTCTCTGAAAACAGACTGGTAATCAAGGCTGTTATTGGAGTGGTCTCTGAAAACAGACTGGTAATCAAGGCTGTTATTGGAGGATTAGTCTCTGAAAACAGACTGGTAATCAAGGCTGTTATTGGAGTAGTCTCTGAAAACAGACTGGTAATCAAGGCTGTTATTGGAGGATTAGTCTCTGAAAACAGACTGGTAATCAAGGCTGTTATTGGAGTAGTCTCTGAAAACAGACTGGTAATCAAGGCTGTTATTGGAGGATTAGTCTCTGAAAACAGACTGGTAATCAAGGCTGTTATTGGAGCGGTCTCTGAAAACAGACTGGTAATCAAGGCTGTTATTGGAGGATTAGTCTCTGAAAACAGACTGGTAATCAAGGCTGTTATTGGAGGATTAGTCTCTGAAAACAGACTGGTAATCAAGGCTGTTATTGGAGTAGTCTCTGAAAACAGACTGGTAATCAAGGCTGTTATTGGAGTGGTCTCTGAAAACAGACTGGTAATCAAGGCTGTTATTGGAGTGGTCTCTGAAAACAGACTGGTAATCAAGGCTGTTATTGGAGGATTAGTCTCTGAAAACAGACTGGTAATCAAGGCTGTTATTGGAGTAGTCTCTGAAAACAGACTGGTAATCAAGGCTGTTATTGGAGGATTAGTCTCTGAAAACAGACTGGTAATCAAGGCTGTTATTGGAGTGGTCTCTGAAAACAGACTGGTAATCAAGGCTGTTATTGGAGGATTAGTCTCTGAAAACAGACTGGTAATCAAGGCTGTTATTGGAGTAGTCTCTGAAAACAGACTGGTAATCAAGGCTGTTATTGGAGTGGTCTCTGAAAACAGACTGGTAATCAAGGCTGTTATTGGAGGATTAGTCTCTGAAAACAGACTGGTAATCAAGGCTGTTATTGGAGTAGTCTCTGAAAACAGACTGGTAATCAAGGCTGTTATTGGAGGATTAGTCTCTGAAAACAGACTGGTAATCAAGGCTGTTATTGGAGCGGTCTCTGAAAACAGACTGGTAATCAAGGCTGTTATTGGAGGATTAGTCTCTGAAAACAGACTGGTAATCAAGGCTGTTATTGGAGGATTAGTCTCTGAAAACAGACTGGTAATCAAGGCTGTTATTGGAGTAGTCTCTGAAAACAGACTGGTAATCAAGGCTGTTATTGGAGTGGTCTCTGAAAACAGACTGGTAATCAAGGCTGTTATTGGAGTGGTCTCTGAAAACAGACTGGTAATCAAGGCTGTTATTGGAGGATTAGTCTCTGAAAACAGACTGGTAATCAAGGCTGTTATTGGAGTAGTCTCTGAAAACAGACTGGTAATCAAGGCTGTTATTGGAGGATTAGTCTCTGAAAACAGACTGGTAATCAAGGCTGTTATTGGAGTGGTCTCTGAAAACAGACTGGTAATCAAGGCTGTTATTGGAGGATTAGTCTCTGAAAACAGACTGGTAATCAAGGCTGTTATTGGATTGGTCTCTGAAAACAGACTGGTAATCAAGGCTGTTATTGGAGGATTAGTCTCTGAAAACAGACTGGTAATCAAGGCTGTTATTGGAGCAGTCTCTGAAAACAGACTGGTAATCAAGGCTGTTATTGGAGTGGTCTCTGAAAACAGACTGGTAATCAAGGCTGTTATTGGAGGATTAGTCTCTGAAAACAGACTGGTAATCAAGGCTGTTATTGGAGTGGTCTCTGAAAACAGACTGGTAATCAAGGCTGTTATTGGAGGATTAGTCTCTGAAAACAGACTGGTAATCAAGGCTGTTATTGGAGGATTAGTCTCTGAAAACAGACTGGTAATCAAGGCTGTTATTGGAGGATTAGTCTCTGAAAACAGACTGGTAATCAAGGCTGTTATTGGAGTGGTCTCTGAAAACAGACTGGTAATCAAGGCTGTTATTGGAGTGGTCTCTGAAAACAGACTGGTAATCAAGGCTGTTATTGGAGGATTAGTCTCTGAAAACAGACTGGTAATCAAGGCTGTTATTGGAGTGGTCTCTGAAAACAGACTGGTAATCAAGGCTGTTATTGGAGGATTAGTCTCTGAAAACAGACTGCTAATCAAGGCTGTTATTGGAGTGGTCTCTGAAAACAGACTGGTAATCAAGGCTGTTATTGGAGGATTAGTCTCTGAAAACAGACTGGTAATCAAGGCTGTTATTGGAGGATTAGTCTCTGAAAACAGACTGGTAATCAAGGCTGTTATTGGAGTGGTCTCTGAAAACAGACTGGTAATCAAGGCTGTTATTGGAGTGGTCTCTGAAAACAGACTGGTAATCAAGGCTGTTATTGGAGGATTAGTCTCTGAAAACAGACTGGTAATCAAGGCTGTTATTGGAGTGGTCTCTGAAAACAGACTGGTAATCAAGGCTGTTATTGGAGTGGTCTCTGAAAACAGACTGGTAATCAAGACTGTTATTGGAGTGGTCTCTGAAAACAGACTGGTAATCAAGACTGTTATTGGAGTGGTCTCTGAAAACAGACTGGTAATCAAGGCTGTTATTGGAGTGGTCTCTGAAAACAGACTGGTAATCAAGACTGTTATTGGAGTGGTCTCTGAAAACAGACTGGTAATCAAGGCTGTTATTGGAGTGGTCTCTGAAAACAGACTGGTAATCAAGACTGTTATTGGAGTGGTCTCTGAAAACAGACTGGTAATCAAGACTGTTATTGGAGTGGTCTCTGAAAACAGACTGGTAATCAAGACTGTTATTGGAGTAGTCTCTGAAAACAGACTGGTAATCAAGGCTGTTATTGGAGTGGTCTCTGAAAACAGACTGGTAATCAAGGCTGTTATTGGAGTGGTCTCTGAAAACAGACTGGTAATCAAGGCTGTTATTGGAGGATTAGTCTCTGAAAACAGACTGGTAATCAAGGCTGTTATTGGAGGATTAGTCTCTGAAAACAGACTGGTAATCAAGGCTGTTATTGGAGTGGTCTCTGAAAACAGACTGGTAATCAAGGCTGTTATTGGAGTGGTCTCTGAAAACAGACTGGTAATCAAGGCTGTTATTGGAGGATTAGTCTCTGAAAACAGACTGGTAATCAAGGCTGTTATTGGAGTGGTCTCTGAAAACAGACTGGTAATCAAGGCTGTTATTGGAGTGGTCTCTGAAAACAGACTGGTAATCAAGACTGTTATTGGAGTGGTCTCTGAAAACAGACTGGTAATCAAGACTGTTATTGGAGTGGTCTCTGAAAACAGACTGGTAATCAAGGCTGTTATTGGAGTGGTCTCTGAAAACAGACTGGTAATCAAGACTGTTATTGGAGTGGTCTCTGAAAACAGACTGGTAATCAAGGCTGTTATTGGAGTGGTCTCTGAAAACAGACTGGTAATCAAGACTGTTATTGGAGTGGTCTCTGAAAACAGACTGGTAATCAAGACTGTTATTGGAGTGGTCTCTGAAAACAGACTGGTAATCAAGACTGTTATTGGAGTAGTCTCTGAAAACAGACTGGTAATCAAGGCTGTTATTGGAGTGGTCTCTGAAAACAGACTGGTAATCAAGGCTGTTATTGGAGTGGTCTCTGAAAACAGACTGGTAATCAAGGCTGTTATTGGAGGATTAGTCTCTGAAAACAGACTGGTAATCAAGGCTGTTATTGGAGGATTAGTCTCTGAAAACAGACTGGTAATCAAGGCTGTTATTGGAGGATTAGTCTCTGAAAACAGACTGGTAATCAAGGCTGTTATTGGAGTGGTCTCTGAAAACAGACTGGTAATCAAGGCTGTTATTGGAGTGGTCTCTGAAAACAGACTGGTAATCAAGGCTGTTATTGGAGGAGTAGTCTCTGAAAACAGACTGGTAATCAAGGCTGTTATTGGAGCAGTCTCTGAAAACAGACTGGTAATCAAGGCTGTTATTGGAGCAGTCTCTGAAAACAGACTGGTAATCAAGGCTGTTATTGGAGGATTAGTCTCTGAAAACAGACTGGTAATCAAGGCTGTTAATGGAGTGGTCTCTGAAAACAGACTGGTAATCAAGGCTGTTAATGGAGTGGTCTCTGAAAACAGACTGGTAATCAAGGCTGTTATTGGAGCAGTCTCTGAAAACAGACTGGTAATCAAGGCTGTTAATGGAGTGGTCTCTGAAAACAGACTGGTAATCAAGACTGTTATTGGAGTGGTCTCTGAAAACAGACTGGTAATCAAGACTGTTATTGGAGTGGTCTCTGAAAACAGACTGGTAATCAAGACTGTTATTGTAGGTTTAGTCTCTGAAAACAGACTGGTAATCAAGGCTGTTATTGGAGGATTAGTCTCTGAAAACAGACTGGTAATCAAGGCTGTTATTGGAGGATTAGTCTCTGAAAACAGACTGGTAATCAAGACTGTTATTGGAGTAGTCTCTGAAAACAGACTGGTAATCAAGGCTGTTATTGGAGGATTAGTCTCTGAAAACAGACTGGTAATCAAGGCTGTTATTGGAGGATTAGTCTCTGAAAACAGACTGGTAATCAAGGCTGTTATTGGAGTGGTCTCTGAAAACAGACTGGTAATCAAGGCTGTTATTGGAGGATTAGTCTCTGAAAACAGACTGGTAATCAAGGCTGTTATTGGAGTGGTCTCTGAAAACAGACTGGTAATCAAGGCTGTTATTGGAGGATTAGTCTCTGAAAACAGACTGGTAATCAAGGCTGTTATTGGAGCGGTCTCTGAAAACAGACTGGTAATCAAGGCTGTTATTGGAGCGGTCTCTGAAAACAGACTGGTAATCAAGGCTGTTATTGGAGGATTAGTCTCTGAAAACAGACTGGTAATCAAGACTGTTATTGGAGGATTAGTCTCTGAAAACAGACTGGTAATCAAGGCTGTTATTGGAGGATTAGTCTCTGAAAACAGACTGGTAATCAAGGCTGTTATTGGAGTGGTCTCTGAAAACAGACTGGTAATCAAGGCTGTTATTGGAGTGGTGTCTGAAAACAGACTGGTAATCAAGGCTGTTATTGGAGGAGTAGTCTCTGAAAACAGACTGGTAATCAAGGCTGTTATTGGAGCAGTCTCTGAAAACAGACTGGTAATCAAGGCTGTTATTGGAGGATTAGTCTCTGAAAACAGACTGGTAATCAAGGCTGTTAATGGAGTGGTCTCTGAAAACAGACTGGTAATCAAGGCTGTTAATGGAGTGGTCTCTGAAAACAGACTGGTAATCAAGGCTGTTATTGGAGCAGTCTCTGAAAACAGACTGGTAATCAAGGCTGTTAATGGAGTGGTCTCTGAAAACAGACTGGTAATCAAGACTGTTATTGGAGTGGTCTCTGAAAACAGACTGGTAATCAAGACTGTTATTGGAGTGGTCTCTGAAAACAGACTGGTAATCAAGACTGTTATTGTAGGTTTAGTCTCTGAAAACAGACTGGTAATCAAGGCTGTTATTGGAGGATTAGTCTCTGAAAACAGACTGGTAATCAAGGCTGTTATTGGAGGATTAGTCTCTGAAAACAGACTGGTAATCAAGACTGTTATTGGAGTAGTCTCTGAAAACAGACTGGTAATCAAGGCTGTTATTGGAGGATTAGTCTCTGAAAACAGACTGGTAATCAAGGCTGTTATTGGAGGATTAGTCTCTGAAAACAGACTGGTAATCAAGGCTGTTATTGGAGTGGTCTCTGAAAACAGACTGGTAATCAAGGCTGTTATTGGAGGATTAGTCTCTGAAAACAGACTGGTAATCAAGGCTGTTATTGGAGTGGTCTCTGAAAACAGACTGGTAATCAAGGCTGTTATTGGAGGATTAGTCTCTGAAAACAGACTGGTAATCAAGGCTGTTATTGGAGCGGTCTCTGAAAACAGACTGGTAATCAAGGCTGTTATTGGAGCGGTCTCTGAAAACAGACTGGTAATCAAGGCTGTTATTGGAGGATTAGTCTCTGAAAACAGACTGGTAATCAAGGCTGTTATTGGAGGATTAGTCTCTGAAAACAGACTGGTAATCAAGGCTGTTATTGGAGCGGTCTCTGAAAACAGACTGGTAATCAAGGCTGTTATTGGAGCAGTCTCTGAAAACAGACTGGTAATCAAGGCTGTTATTGGAGGATTAGTCTCTGAAAACAGACTGGTAATCAAGGCTGTTATTGGAGCGGTCTCTGAAAACAGACTGGTAATCAAGGCTGTTATTGGAGCAGTCTCTGAAAACAGACTGGTAATCAAGGCTGTTATTGGAGGATTAGTCTCTGAAAACAGACTGGTAATCAAGGCTGTTATTGGAGTAGTCTCTGAAAACAGACTGGTAATCAAGGCTGTTATTGGAGGATTAGTCTCTGAAAACAGACTGGTAATCAAGGCTGTTATTGGAGGATTAGTCTCTGAAAACAGACTGGTAATCAAGGCTGTTATTGGAGGATTAGTCTCTGAAAACAGACTGGTAATCAAGGCTGTTATTGGAGGATTAGTCTCTGAAAACAGACTGGTAATCAAGGCTGTTATTGGAGGATTAGTCTCTGAAAACAGACTGGTAATCAAGGCTGTTAATGGAGTAGTCTCTGAAAACAGACTGGTAATCAAGGCTGTTATTGGAGGATTAGTCTCTGAAAACAGACTGGTAATCAAGGCTGTTATTGGAGGATTAGTCTCTGAAAACAGACTGGTAATCAAGGCTGTTATTGGAGGAGTAGTCTCTGAAAACAGACTGGTAATCAAGGCTGTTATTGGAGCGGTCTCTGAAAACAGACTGGTAATCAAGGCTGTTATTGGATTGGTCTCTGAAAACAGACTGGTAATCAAGGCTGTTATTGGAGTAGTCTCTGAAAACAGACTGGTAATCAAGGCTGTTATTGGAGGATTAGTCTCTGAAAACAGACTGGTAATCAAGGCTGTTATTGGAGGATTAGTCTCTGAAAACAGACTGGTAATCAAGGCTGTTAATGGAGTAGTCTCTGAAAACAGACTGGTAATCAAGGCTGTTATTGGAGGATTAGTCTCTGAAAACAGACTGGTAATCAAGGCTGTTATTGGAGGATTAGTCTCTGAAAACAGACTGGTAATCAAGGCTGTTATTGGAGGAGTAGTCTCTGAAAACAGACTGGTAATCAAGGCTGTTATTGGAGCGGTCTCTGAAAACAGACTGGTAATCAAGGCTGTTATTGGATTGGTCTCTGAAAACAGACTGGTAATCAAGGCTGTTATTGGAGTAGTCTCTGAAAACAGACTGGTAATCAAGGCTGTTATTGGAGGATTAGTCTCTGAAAACAGACTGGTAATCAAGGCTGTTATTGGAGGATTAGTCTCTGAAAACAGACTGGTAATCAAGACTGTTATTGGAGTAGTCTCTGAAAACAGACTGGTAATCAAGACTGTTATTGGAGTAGTCTCTGAAAACAGACTGGTAATCAAGGCTGTTATTGGAGTAGTCTCTGAAAACAGACTGGTAATCAAGGCTGTTATTGGAGGATTAGTCTCTGAAAACAGACTGGTAATCAAGGCTGTTATTGGAGGATTAGTCTCTGAAAACAGACTGGTAATCAAGGCTGTTATTGGAGGATTAGTCTCTGAAAACAGACTGGTAATCAAGGCTGTTATTGGAGGATTAGTCTCTGAAAACAGACTGGTAATCAAGGCTGTTATTGGAGTGGTCTCTGAAAACAGACTGGTAATCAAGGCTGTTATTGGAGCAGTCTCTGAAAACAGACTGGTAATCAAGGCTGTTATTGGAGGATTAGTCTCTGAAAACAGACTGGTAATCAAGGCTGTTATTGGAGGATTAGTCTCTGAAAACAGACTGGTAATCAAGGCTGTTATTGGAGGATTAGTCTCTGAAAACAGACTGGTAATCAAGACTGTTATTGGAGCAGTCTCTGAAAACAGACTGGTAATCAAGGCTGTTATTGGAGCAGTCTCTGAAAACAGACTGGTAATCAAGGCTGTTATTGGAGGAGTAGTCTCTGAAAACAGACTGGTAATCAAGGCTGTTATTGGAGCGGTCTCTGAAAACAGACTGGTAATCAAGGCTGTTATTGGAGTGGTCTCTGAAAACAGACTGGTAATCAAGGCTGTTATTGGAGGATTAGTCTCTGAAAACAGACTGGTAATCAAGGCTGTTATTGGAGCAGTCTCTGAAAACAGACTGGTAATCAAGGCTGTTATTGGAGGATTAGTCTCTGAAAACAGACTGGTAATCAAGGCTGTTATTGGAGCAGTCTCTGAAAACAGACTGGTAATCAAGGCTGTTATTGGATTGGTCTCTGAAAATAGACTGGTAATCAAGGCTGTTATTGGAGTGGTCTCTGAAAATAGACTGGTAATCAAGGCTGTTATTGGAGTGGTCTCTGAAAATAGACTGGTAATCAAGGCTGTTATTGGAGGATTAGTCTCTGAAAACAGACTGGTAATCAAGGCTGTTATTGGAGCAGTCTCTGAAAACAGACTGGTAATCAAGGCTGTTATTGGAGGATTAGTCTCTGAAAACAGACTGGTAATCAAGGCTGTTATTGGAGGATTAGTCTCTGAAAACAGACTGGTAATCAAGACTGTTATTGGAGCAGTCTCTGAAAACAGACTGGTAATCAAGGCTGTTATTGGAGGATTAGTCTCTGAAAACAGACTGGTAATCAAGGCTGTTATTGGAGCAGTCTCTGAAAACAGACTGGTAATCAAGGCTGTTATTGGAGGATTAGTCTCTGAAAACAGACTGGTAATCAAGGCTGTTATTGGAGCAGTCTCTGAAAACAGACTGGTAATCTAGGCTGTTATTGGAGGATTAGTCTCTGAAAACAGACTGGTAATCAAGGCTGTTATTGGAGGATTAGTCTCTGAAAACAGACTGGTAATCAAGGCTGTTATTGGAGGATTAGTCTCTGAAAACAGACTGGTAATCAAGGCTGTTATTGGAGCAGTCTCTGAAAACAGACTGGTAATCAAGGCTGTTATTGGAGGATTAGTCTCTGAAAACAGACTGGTAATCAAGGCTGTTATTGGAGGATTAGTCTCTGAAAACAGACTGGTAATCAAGGCTGTTATTGGAGGATTAGTCTCTGAAAACAGACTGGTAATCAAGGCTGTTATTGGAGGATTAGTCTCTGAAAACAGACTGGTAATCAAGGCTGTTATTGGAGGATTAGTCTCTGAAAACAGACTGGTAATCAAGGCTGTTATTGGAGGATTAGTCTCTGAAAACAGACTGGTAATCAAGGCTGTTATTGGAGTGGTCTCTGAAAATAGACTGGTAATCAAGGCTGTTATTGGAGTGGTCTCTGAAAATAGACTGGTAATCAAGGCTGTTATTGGAGGATTAGTCTCTGAAAACAGACTGGTAATCAAGGCTGTTATTGGAGCAGTCTCTGAAAACAGACTGGTAATCAAGGCTGTTATTGGAGGATTAGTCTCTGAAAACAGACTGGTAATCAAGGCTGTTATTGGAGGATTAGTCTCTGAAAACAGACTGGTAATCAAGGCTGTTATTGGAGTGGTCTCTGAAAACAGACTGGTAATCAAGGCTGTTATTGGAGGATTAGTCTCTGAAAACAGACTGGTAATCAAGGCTGTTATTGGAGTAGTCTCTGAAAACAGACTGGTAATCAAGGCTGTTATTGGAGTGGTCTCTGAAAACAGACTGGTAATCAAGGCTGTTATTGGAGGATTAGTCTCTGAAAACAGACTGGTAATCAAGGCTGTTATTGGAGTAGTCTCTGAAAACAGACTGGTAATCAAGGCTGTTATTGGAGGATTAGTCTCTGAAAACAGACTGGTAATCAAGGCTGTTATTGGAGCGGTCTCTGAAAACAGACTGGTAATCAAGGCTGTTATTGGAGGATTAGTCTCTGAAAACAGACTGGTAATCAAGGCTGTTATTGGAGGATTAGTCTCTGAAAACAGACTGGTAATCAAGGCTGTTATTGGAGTAGTCTCTGAAAACAGACTGGTAATCAAGGCTGTTATTGGAGTGGTCTCTGAAAACAGACTGGTAATCAAGGCTGTTATTGGAGTGGTCTCTGAAAACAGACTGGTAATCAAGGCTGTTATTGGAGGATTAGTCTCTGAAAACAGACTGGTAATCAAGGCTGTTATTGGAGTAGTCTCTGAAAACAGACTGGTAATCAAGGCTGTTATTGGAGGATTAGTCTCTGAAAACAGACTGGTAATCAAGGCTGTTATTGGAGTGGTCTCTGAAAACAGACTGGTAATCAAGGCTGTTATTGGAGGATTAGTCTCTGAAAACAGACTGGTAATCAAGGCTGTTATTGGAGTAGTCTCTGAAAACAGACTGGTAATCAAGGCTGTTATTGGAGTGGTCTCTGAAAACAGACTGGTAATCAAGGCTGTTATTGGAGGATTAGTCTCTGAAAACAGACTGGTAATCAAGGCTGTTATTGGAGTAGTCTCTGAAAACAGACTGGTAATCAAGGCTGTTATTGGAGGATTAGTCTCTGAAAACAGACTGGTAATCAAGGCTGTTATTGGAGCGGTCTCTGAAAACAGACTGGTAATCAAGGCTGTTATTGGAGGATTAGTCTCTGAAAACAGACTGGTAATCAAGGCTGTTATTGGAGGATTAGTCTCTGAAAACAGACTGGTAATCAAGGCTGTTATTGGAGTAGTCTCTGAAAACAGACTGGTAATCAAGGCTGTTATTGGAGTGGTCTCTGAAAACAGACTGGTAATCAAGGCTGTTATTGGAGTGGTCTCTGAAAACAGACTGGTAATCAAGGCTGTTATTGGAGGATTAGTCTCTGAAAACAGACTGGTAATCAAGGCTGTTATTGGAGTAGTCTCTGAAAACAGACTGGTAATCAAGGCTGTTATTGGAGGATTAGTCTCTGAAAACAGACTGGTAATCAAGGCTGTTATTGGAGTGGTCTCTGAAAACAGACTGGTAATCAAGGCTGTTATTGGAGGATTAGTCTCTGAAAACAGACTGGTAATCAAGGCTGTTATTGGATTGGTCTCTGAAAACAGACTGGTAATCAAGGCTGTTATTGGAGGATTAGTCTCTGAAAACAGACTGGTAATCAAGGCTGTTATTGGAGCAGTCTCTGAAAACAGACTGGTAATCAAGGCTGTTATTGGAGTGGTCTCTGAAAACAGACTGGTAATCAAGGCTGTTATTGGAGGATTAGTCTCTGAAAACAGACTGGTAATCAAGGCTGTTATTGGAGTGGTCTCTGAAAACAGACTGGTAATCAAGGCTGTTATTGGAGGATTAGTCTCTGAAAACAGACTGGTAATCAAGGCTGTTATTGGAGGATTAGTCTCTGAAAACAGACTGGTAATCAAGGCTGTTATTGGAGGATTAGTCTCTGAAAACAGACTGGTAATCAAGGCTGTTATTGGAGTGGTCTCTGAAAACAGACTGGTAATCAAGGCTGTTATTGGAGTGGTCTCTGAAAACAGACTGGTAATCAAGGCTGTTATTGGAGGATTAGTCTCTGAAAACAGACTGGTAATCAAGGCTGTTATTGGAGTGGTCTCTGAAAACAGACTGGTAATCAAGGCTGTTATTGGAGGATTAGTCTCTGAAAACAGACTGCTAATCAAGGCTGTTATTGGAGTGGTCTCTGAAAACAGACTGGTAATCAAGGCTGTTATTGGAGGATTAGTCTCTGAAAACAGACTGGTAATCAAGGCTGTTATTGGAGGATTAGTCTCTGAAAACAGACTGGTAATCAAGGCTGTTATTGGAGTGGTCTCTGAAAACAGACTGGTAATCAAGGCTGTTATTGGAGTGGTCTCTGAAAACAGACTGGTAATCAAGGCTGTTATTGGAGGATTAGTCTCTGAAAACAGACTGGTAATCAAGGCTGTTATTGGAGTGGTCTCTGAAAACAGACTGGTAATCAAGGCTGTTATTGGAGTGGTCTCTGAAAACAGACTGGTAATCAAGACTGTTATTGGAGTGGTCTCTGAAAACAGACTGGTAATCAAGACTGTTATTGGAGTGGTCTCTGAAAACAGACTGGTAATCAAGGCTGTTATTGGAGTGGTCTCTGAAAACAGACTGGTAATCAAGACTGTTATTGGAGTGGTCTCTGAAAACAGACTGGTAATCAAGGCTGTTATTGGAGTGGTCTCTGAAAACAGACTGGTAATCAAGACTGTTATTGGAGTGGTCTCTGAAAACAGACTGGTAATCAAGACTGTTATTGGAGTGGTCTCTGAAAACAGACTGGTAATCAAGACTGTTATTGGAGTAGTCTCTGAAAACAGACTGGTAATCAAGGCTGTTATTGGAGTGGTCTCTGAAAACAGACTGGTAATCAAGGCTGTTATTGGAGTGGTCTCTGAAAACAGACTGGTAATCAAGGCTGTTATTGGAGGATTAGTCTCTGAAAACAGACTGGTAATCAAGGCTGTTATTGGAGGATTAGTCTCTGAAAACAGACTGGTAATCAAGGCTGTTATTGGAGTGGTCTCTGAAAACAGACTGGTAATCAAGGCTGTTATTGGAGTGGTCTCTGAAAACAGACTGGTAATCAAGGCTGTTATTGGAGGATTAGTCTCTGAAAACAGACTGGTAATCAAGGCTGTTATTGGAGTGGTCTCTGAAAACAGACTGGTAATCAAGGCTGTTATTGGAGTGGTCTCTGAAAACAGACTGGTAATCAAGACTGTTATTGGAGTGGTCTCTGAAAACAGACTGGTAATCAAGACTGTTATTGGAGTGGTCTCTGAAAACAGACTGGTAATCAAGGCTGTTATTGGAGTGGTCTCTGAAAACAGACTGGTAATCAAGACTGTTATTGGAGTGGTCTCTGAAAACAGACTGGTAATCAAGGCTGTTATTGGAGTGGTCTCTGAAAACAGACTGGTAATCAAGACTGTTATTGGAGTGGTCTCTGAAAACAGACTGGTAATCAAGACTGTTATTGGAGTGGTCTCTGAAAACAGACTGGTAATCAAGACTGTTATTGGAGTAGTCTCTGAAAACAGACTGGTAATCAAGGCTGTTATTGGAGTGGTCTCTGAAAACAGACTGGTAATCAAGGCTGTTATTGGAGTGGTCTCTGAAAACAGACTGGTAATCAAGGCTGTTATTGGAGGATTAGTCTCTGAAAACAGACTGGTAATCAAGGCTGTTATTGGAGGATTAGTCTCTGAAAACAGACTGGTAATCAAGGCTGTTATTGGAGGATTAGTCTCTGAAAACAGACTGGTAATCAAGGCTGTTATTGGAGTGGTCTCTGAAAACAGACTGGTAATCAAGGCTGTTATTGGAGTGGTCTCTGAAAACAGACTGGTAATCAAGGCTGTTATTGGAGGAGTAGTCTCTGAAAACAGACTGGTAATCAAGGCTGTTATTGGAGCAGTCTCTGAAAACAGACTGGTAATCAAGGCTGTTATTGGAGCAGTCTCTGAAAACAGACTGGTAATCAAGGCTGTTATTGGAGGATTAGTCTCTGAAAACAGACTGGTAATCAAGGCTGTTAATGGAGTGGTCTCTGAAAACAGACTGGTAATCAAGGCTGTTAATGGAGTGGTCTCTGAAAACAGACTGGTAATCAAGGCTGTTATTGGAGCAGTCTCTGAAAACAGACTGGTAATCAAGGCTGTTAATGGAGTGGTCTCTGAAAACAGACTGGTAATCAAGACTGTTATTGGAGTGGTCTCTGAAAACAGACTGGTAATCAAGACTGTTATTGGAGTGGTCTCTGAAAACAGACTGGTAATCAAGACTGTTATTGTAGGTTTAGTCTCTGAAAACAGACTGGTAATCAAGGCTGTTATTGGAGGATTAGTCTCTGAAAACAGACTGGTAATCAAGGCTGTTATTGGAGGATTAGTCTCTGAAAACAGACTGGTAATCAAGACTGTTATTGGAGTAGTCTCTGAAAACAGACTGGTAATCAAGGCTGTTATTGGAGGATTAGTCTCTGAAAACAGACTGGTAATCAAGGCTGTTATTGGAGGATTAGTCTCTGAAAACAGACTGGTAATCAAGGCTGTTATTGGAGTGGTCTCTGAAAACAGACTGGTAATCAAGGCTGTTATTGGAGGATTAGTCTCTGAAAACAGACTGGTAATCAAGGCTGTTATTGGAGTGGTCTCTGAAAACAGACTGGTAATCAAGGCTGTTATTGGAGGATTAGTCTCTGAAAACAGACTGGTAATCAAGGCTGTTATTGGAGCGGTCTCTGAAAACAGACTGGTAATCAAGGCTGTTATTGGAGCGGTCTCTGAAAACAGACTGGTAATCAAGGCTGTTATTGGAGGATTAGTCTCTGAAAACAGACTGGTAATCAAGACTGTTATTGGAGGATTAGTCTCTGAAAACAGACTGGTAATCAAGGCTGTTATTGGAGGATTAGTCTCTGAAAACAGACTGGTAATCAAGGCTGTTATTGGAGTGGTCTCTGAAAACAGACTGGTAATCAAGGCTGTTATTGGAGTGGTGTCTGAAAACAGACTGGTAATCAAGGCTGTTATTGGAGGAGTAGTCTCTGAAAACAGACTGGTAATCAAGGCTGTTATTGGAGCAGTCTCTGAAAACAGACTGGTAATCAAGGCTGTTATTGGAGGATTAGTCTCTGAAAACAGACTGGTAATCAAGGCTGTTAATGGAGTGGTCTCTGAAAACAGACTGGTAATCAAGGCTGTTAATGGAGTGGTCTCTGAAAACAGACTGGTAATCAAGGCTGTTATTGGAGCAGTCTCTGAAAACAGACTGGTAATCAAGGCTGTTAATGGAGTGGTCTCTGAAAACAGACTGGTAATCAAGACTGTTATTGGAGTGGTCTCTGAAAACAGACTGGTAATCAAGACTGTTATTGGAGTGGTCTCTGAAAACAGACTGGTAATCAAGACTGTTATTGTAGGTTTAGTCTCTGAAAACAGACTGGTAATCAAGGCTGTTATTGGAGGATTAGTCTCTGAAAACAGACTGGTAATCAAGGCTGTTATTGGAGGATTAGTCTCTGAAAACAGACTGGTAATCAAGACTGTTATTGGAGTAGTCTCTGAAAACAGACTGGTAATCAAGGCTGTTATTGGAGGATTAGTCTCTGAAAACAGACTGGTAATCAAGGCTGTTATTGGAGGATTAGTCTCTGAAAACAGACTGGTAATCAAGGCTGTTATTGGAGTGGTCTCTGAAAACAGACTGGTAATCAAGGCTGTTATTGGAGGATTAGTCTCTGAAAACAGACTGGTAATCAAGGCTGTTATTGGAGTGGTCTCTGAAAACAGACTGGTAATCAAGGCTGTTATTGGAGGATTAGTCTCTGAAAACAGACTGGTAATCAAGGCTGTTATTGGAGCGGTCTCTGAAAACAGACTGGTAATCAAGGCTGTTATTGGAGCGGTCTCTGAAAACAGACTGGTAATCAAGGCTGTTATTGGAGGATTAGTCTCTGAAAACAGACTGGTAATCAAGGCTGTTATTGGAGGATTAGTCTCTGAAAACAGACTGGTAATCAAGGCTGTTATTGGAGCGGTCTCTGAAAACAGACTGGTAATCAAGGCTGTTATTGGAGCAGTCTCTGAAAACAGACTGGTAATCAAGGCTGTTATTGGAGGATTAGTCTCTGAAAACAGACTGGTAATCAAGGCTGTTATTGGAGCGGTCTCTGAAAACAGACTGGTAATCAAGGCTGTTATTGGAGCAGTCTCTGAAAACAGACTGGTAATCAAGGCTGTTATTGGAGGATTAGTCTCTGAAAACAGACTGGTAATCAAGGCTGTTATTGGAGTAGTCTCTGAAAACAGACTGGTAATCAAGGCTGTTATTGGAGGATTAGTCTCTGAAAACAGACTGGTAATCAAGGCTGTTATTGGAGGATTAGTCTCTGAAAACAGACTGGTAATCAAGGCTGTTATTGGAGGATTAGTCTCTGAAAACAGACTGGTAATCAAGGCTGTTATTGGAGGATTAGTCTCTGAAAACAGACTGGTAATCAAGGCTGTTATTGGAGAATTAGTCTCTGAAAACAGACTGGTAATCAAGGCTGTTAATGGAGTAGTCTCTGAAAACAGACTGGTAATCAAGGCTGTTATTGGAGGATTAGTCTCTGAAAACAGACTGGTAATCAAGGCTGTTATTGGAGGATTAGTCTCTGAAAACAGACTGGTAATCAAGGCTGTTATTGGAGGAGTAGTCTCTGAAAACAGACTGGTAATCAAGGCTGTTATTGGAGCGGTCTCTGAAAACAGACTGGTAATCAAGGCTGTTATTGGATTGGTCTCTGAAAACAGACTGGTAATCAAGGCTGTTATTGGAGTAGTCTCTGAAAACAGACTGGTAATCAAGGCTGTTATTGGAGGATTAGTCTCTGAAAACAGACTGGTAATCAAGACTGTTATTGGAGTAGTCTCTGAAAACAGACTGGTAATCAAGGCTGTTATTGGAGGATTAGTCTCTGAAAACAGACTGGTAATCAAGGCTGTTATTGGAGGATTAGTCTCTGAAAACAGACTGGTAATCAAGACTGTTATTGGAGTAGTCTCTGAAAACAGACTGGTAATCAAGACTGTTATTGGAGTAGTCTCTGAAAACAGACTGGTAATCAAGGCTGTTATTGGAGTAGTCTCTGAAAACAGACTGGTAATCAAGGCTGTTATTGGAGGATTAGTCTCTGAAAACAGACTGGTAATCAAGGCTGTTATTGGAGGATTAGTCTCTGAAAACAGACTGGTAATCAAGGCTGTTATTGGAGGATTAGTCTCTGAAAACAGACTGGTAATCAAGGCTGTTATTGGAGGATTAGTCTCTGAAAACAGACTGGTAATCAAGGCTGTTATTGGAGTGGTCTCTGAAAACAGACTGGTAATCAAGGCTGTTATTGGAGCAGTCTCTGAAAACAGACTGGTAATCAAGGCTGTTATTGGAGGATTAGTCTCTGAAAACAGACTGGTAATCAAGGCTGTTATTGGAGGATTAGTCTCTGAAAACAGACTGGTAATCAAGGCTGTTATTGGAGGATTAGTCTCTGAAAACAGACTGGTAATCAAGACTGTTATTGGAGCAGTCTCTGAAAACAGACTGGTAATCAAGGCTGTTATTGGAGCAGTCTCTGAAAACAGACTGGTAATCAAGGCTGTTATTGGAGGAGTAGTCTCTGAAAACAGACTGGTAATCAAGGCTGTTATTGGAGCGGTCTCTGAAAACAGACTGGTAATCAAGGCTGTTATTGGAGTGGTCTCTGAAAACAGACTGGTAATCAAGGCTGTTATTGGAGGATTAGTCTCTGAAAACAGACTGGTAATCAAGGCTGTTATTGGAGCAGTCTCTGAAAACAGACTGGTAATCAAGGCTGTTATTGGAGGATTAGTCTCTGAAAACAGACTGGTAATCAAGGCTGTTATTGGAGCAGTCTCTGAAAACAGACTGGTAATCAAGGCTGTTATTGGATTGGTCTCTGAAAATAGACTGGTAATCAAGGCTGTTATTGGAGTGGTCTCTGAAAATAGACTGGTAATCAAGGCTGTTATTGGAGTGGTCTCTGAAAATAGACTGGTAATCAAGGCTGTTATTGGAGGATTAGTCTCTGAAAACAGACTGGTAATCAAGGCTGTTATTGGAGCAGTCTCTGAAAACAGACTGGTAATCAAGGCTGTTATTGGAGGATTAGTCTCTGAAAACAGACTGGTAATCAAGGCTGTTATTGGAGGATTAGTCTCTGAAAACAGACTGGTAATCAAGACTGTTATTGGAGCAGTCTCTGAAAACAGACTGGTAATCAAGGCTGTTATTGGAGGATTAGTCTCTGAAAACAGACTGGTAATCAAGGCTGTTATTGGAGCAGTCTCTGAAAACAGACTGGTAATCAAGGCTGTTATTGGAGGATTAGTCTCTGAAAACAGACTGGTAATCAAGGCTGTTATTGGAGCAGTCTCTGAAAACAGACTGGTAATCTAGGCTGTTATTGGAGGATTAGTCTCTGAAAACAGACTGGTAATCAAGGCTGTTATTGGAGGATTAGTCTCTGAAAACAGACTGGTAATCAAGGCTGTTATTGGAGGATTAGTCTCTGAAAACAGACTGGTAATCAAGGCTGTTATTGGAGCAGTCTCTGAAAACAGACTGGTAATCAAGGCTGTTATTGGAGGATTAGTCTCTGAAAACAGACTGGTAATCAAGGCTGTTATTGGAGGATTAGTCTCTGAAAACAGACTGGTAATCAAGGCTGTTATTGGAGGATTAGTCTCTGAAAACAGACTGGTAATCAAGGCTGTTATTGGAGGATTAGTCTCTGAAAACAGACTGGTAATCAAGGCTGTTATTGGAGGATTAGTCTCTGAAAACAGACTGGTAATCAAGGCTGTTATTGGAGGATTAGTCTCTGAAAACAGACTGGTAATCAAGGCTGTTATTGGAGTGGTCTCTGAAAATAGACTGGTAATCAAGGCTGTTATTGGAGTGGTCTCTGAAAATAGACTGGTAATCAAGGCTGTTATTGGAGGATTAGTCTCTGAAAACAGACTGGTAATCAAGGCTGTTATTGGAGCAGTCTCTGAAAACAGACTGGTAATCAAGGCTGTTATTGGAGGATTAGTCTCTGAAAACAGACTGGTAATCAAGGCTGTTATTGGAGGATTAGTCTCTGAAAACAGACTGGTAATCAAGACTGTTATTGGAGCAGTCTCTGAAAACAGACTGGTAATCAAGGCTGTTATTGGAGGATTAGTCTCTGAAAACAGACTGGTAATCAAGGCTGTTATTGGAGCAGTCTCTGAAAACAGACTGGTAATCAAGGCTGTTATTGGAGGATTAGTCTCTGAAAACAGACTGGTAATCAAGGCTGTTATTGGAGCAGTCTCTGAAAACAGACTGGTAATCTAGGCTGTTATTGGAGGATTAGTCTCTGAAAACAGACTGGTAATCAAGGCTGTTATTGGAGGATTAGTCTCTGAAAACAGACTGGTAATCAAGGCTGTTATTGGAGGATTAGTCTCTGAAAACAGACTGGTAATCAAGGCTGTTATTGGAGCAGTCTCTGAAAACAGACTGGTAATCAAGGCTGTTATTGGAGGATTAGTCTCTGAAAACAGACTGGTAATCAAGGCTGTTATAGGAGGATTAGTCTCTGAAAACAGACTGGTAATCAAGGCTGTTATTGGAGGATTAGTCTCTGAAAACAGACTGGTAATCAAGGCTGTTATTGGAGGATTAGTCTCTGAAAACAGACTGGTAATCAAGGCTGTTATTGGAGGATTAGTCTCTGAAAACAGACTGGTAATCAAGGCTGTTATTGGAGGATTAGTCTCTGAAAACAGACTGGTAATCAAGGCTGTTATTGGAGGATTAGTCTCTGAAAACAGACTGGTAATCAAGGCTGTTATTGGAGGATTAGTCTCTGAAAACAGACTGGTAATCAAGACTGTTATTTGAGCGGTCTCTGAAAACAGACTGGTAATCAAGGCTGTTATTGTGGCATCATGGTTTCACTATCTTTTTCACTATAGCTATATTGTAAGTATTGCAGTGAGCAGTGTGATTGCTGTATTCCCTCTGCAGCTTGCTGAGCTACACAGAGCAGTACGTGGAGTATGACCCCTTCTTCACCTTCTCGGAGCCTTCAAACCCCTGGGTCTCTGACGACACCACCGTCTGGGAACTGGAGGCCAGGTGGGTTTACCCTCATCCTTAAGTGCCTTGCTCAAGGGCACATCGACAGATTTTTCACCTAGTCGGCTCGGGGATTAGAACCAGCGACATTTCCGGTTACTGGCACAACGCTCTTAACCACTAAGCTACCTGCCCTCAGTCTATCGCTCTTTCTCTCTGTCAGAGTTACAATAAAAATTGTTTTTATTGTAACTGGCTTCTTAAACCAACGCGGGACATTCTGGTTGTAACCGAATCTTTGTTAAAGAAGTCTGTACTGGACTCTGATGTGTCTCTGACTGGTTATAATGGTTTTAGATCTGATAGAGTTGGCAGAGGACGGGGTGTCTTCATATACAGGACGGGGTGTCATCAGGACGGGGTGTCATCAGGACGGGGTGTCATCATATACATAAAGAGCAATGTAAATGTTTCTGTATCCCATCCCTGAGCAATTTGAATGTCTAGTCTTTAAATGTGGGACTTGGTAATAATGCCCATCTGACACTAGAGGGAATGTATCGCCCTCCCTCGGCCTCCATATGTGCTCTTAGCAAACTGTCTGACCTGACGTCTAACTATGATCCATCTGATTTATCGATAGTGGGGGATCTGAATCTAAGATTGGTTGATGCCAGTGTCTGATGGGCTGAAAGATATTTGTACTGAGCAAAATCTAACTCTCCTGATAACTAAACCAACTCGCCCCAACTGGAAAACCAACTCTTTTAGATATTATTCTAACAAATGCACCTCATAAGTTTACAGCCAATAAGGATATTTACAAATGAGTTCAGTGACCGTTGTCCCGTTGCCTGTATAAGAGATGTTAAACTACCTAAATCTCCCTCACGCATCATTACAAAGAGACATTGCTGGGAGATCATGGCTCTGTATAATACTGTGTTGCTGTGAGATCATGGCTCTGTATAATACTGTGTTGCTGGGAGATCATGGCTCAGTATAATACTGTGTTGCTGGGAGATCATGGCTCTGTATAATACTGTGTTGCTGGGAGATCATGGCTCTGTATAATACTGTGTTGCTGGGAGATCATGGCTCTGTATAATACTGTGTTGCTGGGAGATCATGGCTCTGTATAATACTGTGTTGCTGGGAGATCATGGCTCTGTATAATACTGTGTTGCTGGGAGATCATGGCTCTGTATAATACTGTGTTGCTGGGAGATCA
>NW_028163813.1:0-22500 GCF_964263955.1 Coregonus lavaretus | reverse complement strand
GTTCTCTCTTAATGCTACTCCATGCAGCCAATGGCAACGTCCGCTTTAGGTATAACGCCGGGAGCCGCTTGTGGATTTGACAGCTCTAACTCGGTTCTTCCTCCGTCACCAAAACAGCCGCTATGCACGGATCTGAGAGAATCTAGCCCTTTGTTTCATTTGTTCATCACAAAACAAAAGTGACTGAAGGAACCATGTCAATACACAAGCTACCCTTCCACATACATTCTATCCCTACTTGTATCCTGAACATGACCCTGTTGAAATATTCTTCCTTTCTACTGGATGTTATTATATGGAATACGTCACCTGTAACCACACGATTTCACTTTTCACTTCCAGTGAATGTGTAAACCTTCCTTTTATCTGTCTGTGGTCCAGGTTCTGGCTGGCGGTTCAGGAGGTGAAGAAGAGGCCGATCCGGGAGGTCCCTACCAGGGTCCAGGAGATCTGGCAGGAGTTCTTGGCCCCAGGAGCCCCCAGTGCCATTAACGTTGACTCCAAGAGCTACGCCAAGACCACACAGAATGTCAAGGACCCCGGACTATATGCCTTCGAGGACGCACAGGTCTGTAGTGTGTCTGTGAGGAGTCAGAATGTAGTGTTTTGGATGGGGAGAGTAGAATGGTGCAGCTGAATAGGAACTAATGTTCTGTTAATGACTTATGATGTGACTCTCTAGCCCCGTTTATACCTGGTGCTAACATGCCTCCTTTGTTCTGATCTTGTCCACATTCTGATTTTGCCCACATTTTTAGACAGGTGCAGACGATTAAAAATACATTGTAATATGATTGTGATCAGATCCTCCTGTCCACCTCTGAAGGTAATCAGGGACCCATTGTATCTGGATATCAATCAAGTGTAAACATTTACTTATGGCATCAAGGAGTGCCTTAAAATAAATACATAAATGTTATTTTGAAAGAATATCTGGCGGTTCCAAATGGAAAAAGCATATACAGTGCATTCGGAAAGTATTCAGACCCCTTCACTTTTTCCTCATTTTGTTACGTTACAGCCTTATTCTAAAATGGATTAAATCAAAAATTGTCCTCATCAATCTATACACAATACCCCATAATGACAAAGCAAATGTATTACAAATAAAAAAACAGAAATACCTTATTTACATAAGTATTCCTTATGTAAATACCTCTTTAAGGAATACCTGGAATAGTATAACAGTAATCATTCTACCCCCCCCCTGCCCCACCCCCCCATTAAATGAAAAAAAAACTTCAAAAAAAACTTTTAAAAAAATAAAATATATATTTTTAAAAATATTGGGAGGTTGTCCCACTAGCTATCATAAGTTGAATGCACCAAATTTGTAAGTCGCTCTGGATAAGAGCGTCTGCTAAATGACTTAAATGTAAAATGTAAATGTATTCAGACCCTTTGCTATGAGACTCGAAATTGAGCTCAGGTGCATCCTGTTTCCATTGATCATCCTTGAGATGTTTCTACAACTTGATTGGAGTCCACCTGTGGTAAATTCAATTGATTGGACATGATTTGGAAAGGCACACACCTGTCTATATAAGGTCCCATAGTTGACAATGCATGTCAGAGCAAAAACCAAGCCATGAGGTCGAAGGAATTGTCCGTAGAGCTCAGAGAAAGGATTGTGCCGAGGCACAGATCTGGGGAAGGGTACCAAAACATTTCTGCAGCATTGAAGGTCCCCAAGAACACAGTGGCCTCCATCATTCTTAAACGGAAGAAGTTTGGAACTACCAATACTCTTCCTAGAGCTGGCCGCCCGGCCAAACTGAGCAATCGAGGGAGAAGGGCCTTGGTCAGGGAGGGGACCAAGAACCCGATGGTCACTCTGACAGAGCTCCAGAGTTTCTCTGTGAAGATGGGAGAACCTTCCAGAAGGACAACCATCTCTGCAGCACTCCACACTCAGGCCTTTATGGTAGAGTGGCCAGACGGAAGCCACTCCTCAGTAAAAGGCACATGACAGCCTACTTGGAGTTTGCCAAAAGGCACCTAAAGACTCTCAGACCATGAGAAACAAGATTCTCTGATCTGATGAAACCAAGATTGAACTCTTTGGCCTGAATGCCAAGCGTCACGTCTGGAGGAAACCTGGCACCATCCCTACGGTGAAGCATGGTGGTGGCAGCATCATGCTGTGGGGATTTTTTCAGCGTCAGGGACTGGGAGACTAGTCAGGATCGAGGGAAAGATGAACGGAGCAAAGTACAGAGAGATCCTTGATGAAAACCTACTCCATAGCGCTCAGGACCTCAGACTGGGACGAAGGTTCACCTTCCAACAGGACAACGACCCTAAACACACAGCCAAGACAACGCAGGAGTGGCTTCGGGACACGTCTCAATGTCCTTGAGTGGCCCAGCCAGAGCCCGGACTTGAACCCGATCGAACATCTCTGGAGAGACCTGAAAATAGCTGTGCAGCGACGCTCCCCATCCAACTTGACAGAGCTTGAGAGGATCTGCAGAGAAGAATGGGAGAAACTCCCCAAATACAGGTGTGCCAAGCTTGTAGCGTCATACCCAAGAAGACTCAAGAAGACTCAAGGCTGTAATCGCTGCCAAAGGTGCATTAACTTATGTAAATGTTATATTTCAGTTTTTTATTTACTAACATTTCTAAAAACCAGTTTTTGCTTTGTCATTATGGGGTATTGTGTGTAGATTGATGAGGGGGAAAAAAACGATTTAATCAATTTTAGAATAAGGCTGTAACGTAACAAGATGTAGAAAAAGTGATGTGTCTGAATACTTTCCGAATGCGCTGTACTTAATTTTTTCCAATAGAAAATAAGGGAATTGTAAATATGACACTTGTTTTAGATCTATTTTACCTCATAATCGCTGAAGAAAAATGTGAAACCAACCATATTGCAGAAAACTGAAGCATATCAACTTTCCCACAGTGAAGTTTATGAAACGCTGTGCCATTAAATAGAATTTAAATAGTACAGCCTTTTAACTGGCAGGGATACTGTCGAATGTCTTAATTATAGGCTACCCCAACATTTTCTGTTTCCTGTTTCTATCATGATAAATATCAGTATGGACCGTCAGTAGGCCTAATAACAACACATATTAACTGCCAGTTTACTGTTAGTTCCCTTCAGTTGGTATAGTCTACATTATCATTCCATTTCATTACATTGTTTCGTTTACCTTCATTTGCTTCCGCGGTAAACGTCGTCACGGCCGTGTGGTTGTTGCTGAGGATCATTAGTAACCCCTGATAATATAAGACATGTGGGCTAATTAAATGGTTACGGAGCGGAGCGCAGACAAGGCCCTAACAGTTTGAACCCCGACGCATGGCGCAGTACTTGGCCGTGTCATCACACAGTTCCATGGTTAGTGCAGGCAACAGACGAGGGTGTAGCCTACTATTGGACACTATTCTCCCTATTATAACTCTATGTACACTAATCTTCCAACTGCACCATGGGTTGATGAACTGAATGTGGCTATTTTCAGAATGAATCAAACCACCGTTTTATTTCTTTAGTGCGTAAAGGCTCTCCAAACCAGTTGTTTATGATTCATAAATACTTTCCTAAATGTAAAAAATCTACAAGATCAGAGTATTTTTAAATCTACCAATTGGTGTTGAAATGGAGATTAATATTTAAGTGGCTTTCTTTCATTGATCCCTAATATTCTGAACCATTCTGTCCATATATTCAATTGAGTCTGTTGACAAAATTCGAACTAAAAGGTAAATCATATTTAAAGGCGTAAGATAAATGTTCTGAAAACCCTATTGAATGAAAACTCCACGAGAAAATCATTTGGCCAGCAAGTAGGAGGGTTTTCAACAGTTGAATGAAATGTATTCAGAGCCAGCAAGGAAGCCACACCTGCAGAGCGCGTTACGCAACTGAATAAGTTAAGTCTGAATACCAAATACTGAGAAATGCGTAGGAAAGGCAGATGTAGGAAAGGCGTAAATTCCTAAGTCTGAATCGGCCCCATACTGATTGGATCATATTGATCAGATCAAGGTGTAAACGTTGCTTCTATGGAGTCAGATAATAGATGTGGGGTTATGGCTGGGTTGGTACACAGTTAGGTTGGAATGTACCTTCTCTGTTTCAGGAGCACATCTACAAGCTGATGAAGAGTGATTCCTACAGCCGCTTCCTCCGCTCCAATGCCTACCAGGAGCTGCTACAGGCCAAGAAAAAGGTAAACAACTGGCTGAGGAGGTTGGAGACGGACGTCTGACTCTGGGTCATACCTGTATCTCTGGAGGGTTACTACAGCTCGGGAATGGGCAGAGGAATTACACTCCAAATCAATATATGGAAACATCAGTCAAACATCAATCAAAAGACAATATAATCTCCTTGTATTGTCAGCAGAGCCAGCAGGACAGGGTTATCAGGAGGCTCAACTATGGCGTCTACAGTACAGCACCTATCACTGTTGTCGTGACGTGACTTTCATTAATCTGATGACTGTTATTTATTGAAATCAACTAACTATGTTTAATTGTTACTCGACTAAATTAATCATGTAACAGTTAACTCATTAGGATTTGGGGAACCACGGAAGAAGTTGTTTATAGAGTTACCATCTCCCAAATCAAACTCTAAAAAGGTCTTTACCTATCAATATGTATAAAACAGTCAACTTATTAATCATTACCTCTTATCAGTCGTCATTCTGAACGAAGGTCATTCTAGACTTCTTGGATCTGCAAGAACCCCAGCTTTACTTATGATTCAACACTACACAAATTGGCTTATTTATTTATTTACTAACTAACTAATACATGAGAAAAAGTCCCTAGCGGACTAACAACAACATGACTGCTTGGTTACCAAAAGAGGGAGGGGTAGAGAGAGGGAGAGAGAGAGACACAACACTTATCGTACATTTGGAAACTACGCTCACAGTAATCATTTGCTTTGCACACAAACCCACCGCCCGTTTGGAGTAAGAAATCACGAATGTATTTACGCGTTTGAAGGCCTTCATTCACCGTTTATCTCTGTCGGACCAAGCCTTCTTGAAAAGGGTTTTGCTGGTGGTCCTGTGGGTGTAAGGCTTTGATTGGTCACAATGTCTTTCTTCTTAGTTGTCCGGTCACCAGTGGTGAGTTTCTTCAGAACAGCATCTTAGCTCGTGTGGAGAGTCAAGAATTTGAACCTCTTTACAGGCACAGCTGCAGTCTTCAAAGTTCCAAACCATTTCAAGCGTGTAGACCACCGCTCCATGCTTTCTGGTCTGATATGTTCATTCTTAACCTATCCTTTTATACACTCTGGGTAAAAGCGGTGTTCCGTCACGCTGACACGCTCTCTGAGCTCCCTCGGGGCGTGGCTAATCACTGTGCAAAGCTTATATGAAAAACAATGATCTCATTAGAAAACTAAAAAATCCTCTCCTGCTTAAAATGTACGACCAAGGTGTGAGGTGTCAAACAGGCCCAGTGCCCCCCCCTCCCCTCTTCTGTGGATGAGAAAGGGTCTGGTTGTTGTCAGCCATTTGCCAAGCTGATCTGAGCCCTTGGATCCTCACACAGGACACTGTTATAACAATCCCAGCAGCCTTCACCAATCACCGTTAGAGCTCTGTATTATTGACAGAGTTGTTTTATTGTGGTTCTGTAAAATATGTTAGTGAGTGTCAGTGTTCTTTTCTTTTAGTTTAAAGTGTGTATTTCTTGTTTGCTCGTTGCTTTGACTTGATATTGTTTTGTGTGTCTTCTTTCTTCAGCCGATCCATAGAGCTGTGAATGTCTTCCCTCTATAGAGCTGTGAATGTCTTCCCTCCATAGAGCTGTGAATGTCTTCCCTCCATAGAGCTGTGAATGTCTTCCCTCCATAGAGCTGTGAATATATAGAGCTGTGAATGTCTTCCCTCCATAGAGCTGTGAATGTCTTCCCTCTATAGAGCTGTGAATGTCTTCTCTCTATAGAGCTGTGAATGTCTTCCCTCTATAGAGCTGTGAATGTCTTCCCTCTATAGAGCTGTGAATATATAGAGCTGTGAATGTCTTCCCTCCATAGAGCTGTGAATGTCTTCCATCTATAGAGCTGTGAATGTCTTCCCTCTATAGAGCTGTGAATGTCTTCCCTCCATAGAGCTGTGAATGTCTTCCCTCCATAGAGCTGTGAATGTCTTCCCTCTATAGAGCTGTGAATGTCTTCCCTCTATAGAGCTGTGAATGTCTTCCCTCCATAGAGCTGTGAATGTCTTCCCTCCATAGAGCTGTGAATGTCTTCCCTCCATAGAGCTGTGAATGTCTTCCCTCCATAGAGCTGTGAATGTCTTCTCTCTATAGAGCTGTGAATGTCTTCCCTCTATAGAGCTGTGAATATATAGAGCTGTGAATGTCTTCCCTCCATAGAGCTGTGAATGTCTTCCCTCCATAGAGCTGTGAATGTCTTCCCTCCATAGAGCTGTGAATGTCTTCCCTCCATAGAGCTGTGAATGTCTTCCCTCCATAGAGCTGTGAATGTCTTCCCTCCATAGAGCTGTGAATGTCTTCCCTCCATAGAGCTGTGAATGTCTTCCCTCCATAGAGCTGTGAATGTCTTCCCTATATAGAGCTGTGAATGTCTTCCCTCCATAGAGCTGTGAATATATAGAGCTGTGAATGTCTTCCCTCCATAGAGCTGTGAATGTCTTCCCTCTATAGAGCTGTGAATATATAGAGCTGTGAATGTCTTCCCTCCATAGAGCTGTGAATGTCTTCCCTCTAGAGCTGTGAATGTCTTCCCTCCATAGAGCTGTGAATGTATAGAGCTGTGAATGTCTTCCCTCTATAGAGCTGTGAATGTCTTCCCTCTATAGAGCTGTGAATGTCTTCCCTCTATAGAGCTGTGAATGTCTTCCCTCCATAGAGCTGTGAATGTCTTCCCTCTATAGAGCTGTGAATGTCTTCCCTCTATAGAGCTGTGAATGTCTTCCCTCCATAGAGCTGTGAATGTCTTCCCTCTATAGAGCTGTGAATGTATTCCCTCCATAGAGCTGTGAATGTCTTCCCTCTATAGAGCTGTGAATGTCTTCCCTCCATAGAGCTGTGAATATATAGAGCTGTGAATATATAGAGCTGTGAATATATAGAGCTGTGAATATATAGAGCTGTGAATATATAGAGCTGTGAATGTCTTCCCTCCATAGAGCTGTGAATATATAGAGCTGTGAATGTCTTCCCTCCATAGAGCTGTGAATGTATTCCCTCCATAGAGCTGTGAATGTCTTCCCTCTATAGAGCTGTGAATGTCTTCCCTCCATAGAGCTGTGAATATATAGAGCTGTGAATATATAGAGCTGTGAATATATAGAGCTGTGAATGTCTTCCCTCCATAGAGCTGTGAATGTCTTCCCTCCATAGAGCTGTGAATATATAGAGCTGTGAATGTCTTCCCTCCATAGAGCTGTGAATGTCTTCCCTCCATAGAGCTGTGAATGTCTTCCCTCCATAGAGCTGTGAATGTCTTCCCTCTATAGAGCTGTGAATGTCTTCCCTCCATAGAGCTGTGAATGTCTTCCCTCCATAGAGCTGTGAATGTCTTCTCTCTATAGAGCTGTGAATGTCTTCCCTCTATAGAGCTGTGAATATATAGAGCTGTGAATGTCTTCCCTCCATAGAGCTGTGAATATCTTCCCTCTATAGAGCTGTGAATGTCTTCCCTCTATAGAGCTGTGAATGTCTTCCCTCCATAGAGCTGTGAATGTCTTCCCTCCATAGAGCTGTGAATATATAGAGCTGTGAATGTCTTCCATCTATAGAGCTGTGAATGTCTTCCCTCTATAGAGCTGTGAATGTCTTCCCTCCATAGAGCTGTGAATGTCTTCCCTCCATAGAGCTGTGAATGTCTTCCCTCTATAGAGCTGTGAATGTCTTCCCTCTATAGAGCTGTGAATGTCTTCCCTCCATAGAGCTGTGAATGTCTTCCCTCCATAGAGCTGTGAATGTCTTCCCTCCATAGAGCTGTGAATGTCTTCCCTCCATAGAGCTGTGAATGTCTTCTCTCTATAGAGCTGTGAATGTCTTCCCTCTATAGAGCTGTGAATATATAGAGCTGTGAATGTCTTCCCTCCATAGAGCTGTGAATGTCTTCCCTCCATAGAGCTGTGAATGTCTTCCCTCCATAGAGCTGTGAATGTCTTCCCTCCATAGAGCTGTGAATGTCTTCCCTCCATAGAGCTGTGAATGTCTTCCCTCCATAGAGCTGTGAATGTCTTCCCTCCATAGAGCTGTGAATGTCTTCCCTCCATAGAGCTGTGAATGTCTTCCCTATATAGAGCTGTGAATGTCTTCCCTCCATAGAGCTGTGAATATATAGAGCTGTGAATGTCTTCCCTCCATAGAGCTGTGAATGTCTTCCCTCTATAGAGCTGTGAATATATAGAGCTGTGAATGTCTTCCCTCCATAGAGCTGTGAATGTCTTCCCTCTAGAGCTGTGAATGTCTTCCCTCCATAGAGCTGTGAATGTATAGAGCTGTGAATGTCTTCCCTCTATAGAGCTGTGAATGTCTTCCCTCTATAGAGCTGTGAATGTCTTCCCTCTATAGAGCTGTGAATGTCTTCCCTCCATAGAGCTGTGAATGTCTTCCCTCTATAGAGCTGTGAATGTCTTCCCTCTATAGAGCTGTGAATGTCTTCCCTCCATAGAGCTGTGAATGTCTTCCCTCTATAGAGCTGTGAATGTATTCCCTCCATAGAGCTGTGAATGTCTTCCCTCTATAGAGCTGTGAATGTCTTCCCTCCATAGAGCTGTGAATATATAGAGCTGTGAATATATAGAGCTGTGAATATATAGAGCTGTGAATATATAGAGCTGTGAATATATAGAGCTGTGAATGTCTTCCCTCCATAGAGCTGTGAATATATAGAGCTGTGAATGTCTTCCCTCCATAGAGCTGTGAATGTATTCCCTCCATAGAGCTGTGAATGTCTTCCCTCTATAGAGCTGTGAATGTCTTCCCTCCATAGAGCTGTGAATATATAGAGCTGTGAATATATAGAGCTGTGAATATATAGAGCTGTGAATGTCTTCCCTCCATAGAGCTGTGAATGTCTTCCCTCCATAGAGCTGTGAATATATAGAGCTGTGAATGTCTTCCCTCCATAGAGCTGTGAATGTCTTCCCTCCATAGAGCTGTGAATGTCTTCCCTCCATAGAGCTGTGAATGTCTTCCCTCTATAGAGCTGTGAATGTCTTCCCTCCATAGAGCTGTGAATGTCTTCCCTCCATAGAGCTGTGAATGTCTTCTCTCTATAGAGCTGTGAATGTCTTCCCTCTATAGAGCTGTGAATATATAGAGCTGTGAATGTCTTCCCTCCATAGAGCTGTGAATATCTTCCCTCTATAGAGCTGTGAATGTCTTCCCTCTATAGAGCTGTGAATGTCTTCCCTCCATAGAGCTGTGAATGTCTTCCCTCCATAGAGCTGTGAATATATAGAGCTGTGAATGTCTTCCCTCTATAGAGCTGTGAATGTCTTCCCTCTATAGAGCTGTGAATATCTTCCCTCTATAGAGCTGTGAATGTCTTCCCTCTATAGAGCTGTGAATGTCTTCCCTCTATAGAGCTGTGAATGTCTTCCCTCCATAGAGCTGTGAATATATAGAGCTGTGAATATATAGAGCTGTGAATGTCTTCCCTCTATAGAGCTGTGAATGTCTTCCCTCCATAGAGCTGTGAATGTCTTCCCTCTATAGAGCTGTGAATGTCTTCCCTCTATAGAGCTGTGAATGTCTTCCCTCCATAGAGCTGTGAATGTCTTCCCTCTATAGAGCTGTGAATGTCTTCCCTCCATAGAGCTGTGAATGTCTTCCCTCCATAGAGCTGTGAATGTCTTCCCTCCATAGAGCTGTGAATGTCTTCCCTCCATAGAGCTGTGAATGTCTTCCCTCTATAGAGCTGTGAATGTCTTCCCTCCATAGAGCTGTGAATATATAGAGCTGTGAATATATAGAGCTGTGAATATATAGAGCTGTGAATATATAGAGCTGTGAATGTCTTCCCTCCATAGAGCTGTGAATATATAGAGCTGTGAATGTCTTCCCTCCATAGAGCTGTGAATGTCTTCCCTCCATAGAGCTGTGAATGTCTTCCCTCTATAGAGCTGTGAATATATAGAGCTGTGAATGTCTTCCCTCTATAGAGCTGTGAATGTCTTCCCTCTATAGAGCTGTGAATGTCTTCCCTCCATAGAGCTGTGAATGTCTTCCCTCCATAGAGCTGTGAATGTCTTCCCTCCATAGAGCTGTGAATGTCTTCCCTCCATAGAGCTGTGAATATATAGAGCTGTGAATGTCTTCCCTCCATAGAGCTGTGAATGTCTTCCCTCTATAGAGCTGTGAATGTCTTCCCTCCATAGAGCTGTGAATATATAGAGCTGTGAATGTCTTCCCTCCATAGAGCTGTGAATGTCTTCCCTCTATAGAGCTGTGAATATATAGAGCTGTGAATGTCTTCCCTCTATAGAGCTGTGAATGTCTTCCCTCCATAGAGCTGTGAATGTATAGAGCTGTGAATGTCTTCCCTCTATAGAGCTGTGAATGTCTTCCCTCTATAGAGCTGTGAATGTCTTCCCTCCATAGAGCTGTGAATGTCTTCCCTCCATAGAGCTGTGAATGTCTTCCCTCTATAGAGCTGTGAATGTCTTCCCTCCATAGAGCTGTGAATATATAGAGCTATGAATATATAGAGCTGTGAATATATAGAGCTGTGAATATATAGAGCTGTGAATGTCTTCCCTCCATAGAGCTGTGAATATATAGAGCTGTGAATGTCTTCCCTCTATAGAGCTGTGAATGTCTTCCCTCCATAGAGCTGTGAATGTATAGAGCTGTGAATGTCTTCCCTCTATAGAGCTGTGAATGTCTTCCCTCTATAGAGCTGTGAATGTCTTCCCTCCATAGAGCTGTGAATGTCTTCCCTCCATAGAGCTGTGAATGTCTTCCCTCCATAGAGCTGTGAATGTCTTCCCTCTATAGAGCTGTGAATGTCTTCCCTCCATAGAGCTGTGAATATATAGAGCTGTGAATATATAGAGCTGTGAATATATAGAGCTGTGAATATATAGAGCTGTGAATGTCTTCCCTCCATAGAGCTGTGAATATATAGAGCTGTGAATGTCTTCCCTCCATAGAGCTGTGAATGTCTTCCCTCTATAGAGCTGTGAATATATAGAGCTGTGAATGTCTTCCCTCTATAGAGCTGTGAATGTCTTCCCTCCATAGAGCTGTGAATGTCTTCCCTCTATAGAGCTGTGAATGTCTTCCCTCCATAGAGCTGTGAATGTCTTTCCTCTATAGAGCTGTGAATGTCTTCAATCCATAGAGCTGTGAATGTCTTCCCTCTATAGAGCTGTGAATATATAGAGCTGTGAATGTCTTCCCTCCATAGAGCTGTGAATGTCTTCCCTCTATAGAGCTGTGAATATATAGAGCTGTGAATGTCTTCCCTCCATAGAGCTGTGAATATCTTCCCTCTATAGAGCTGTGAATGTCTTCCCTCTATAGAGCTGTGAATGTCTTCCCTCTATAGAGCTGTGAATGTCTTCCCTCTATAGAGCTGTGAATGTCTTCCCTCCATAGAGCTGTGAATATATAGAGCTGTGAATATATAGAGCTGTGAATATATAGAGCTGTGAATATATAGAGCTGTGAATGTCTTCCCTCCATAGAGCTGTGAATGTCTTCCCTCTATAGAGCTGTGAATATCTTCCCTCCATAGAGCTGTGAATGTCTTCCCTCTATAGAGCTGTGAATATATAGAGCTGTGAATGTCTTCCCTCTATAGAGCTGTGAATATATAGAGCTGTGAATGTCTTCCCTCTATAGAGCTGTGAATATATAGAGCTGTGAATGTCTTCCCTCTATAGAGCTGTGAATGTCTTCCCTATATAGAGCTGTGAATGTCTTCCCTCTATAGAGCTGTGAATATATAGAGCTGTGAATGTCTTCCCTCTATAGAGCTGTGAATGTCTTCCCTCCATAGAGCTGTGAATGTCTTCCCTCTATAGAGCTGTGAATGTCTTCCCTCCATAGAGCTGTGAATGTCTTCCCTATATAGAGCTGTGAATGTCTTCCCTCCATAGAGCTGTGAATGTCTTCCCTCCATAGAGCTGTGAATGTCTTCCCTCCATAGAGCTGTGAATGTCTTCCCTCCATAGAGCTGTGAATGTCTTCCCTATATAGAGCTGTGAATGTCTTCCCTCTATAGAGCTGTGAATGTCTTCCCTATATAGAGCTGTGAATGTCTTCCCTCCATAGAGCTGTGAATATATAGAGCTGTGAATGTCTTCCCTCTATAGAGCTGTGAATATCTTCCCTATATAGAGCTGTGAATGTCTTCCCTATATAGAGCTGTGAATGTCTTCCCTCTATAGAGCTGTGAATGTCTTCCCTATATAGAGCTGTGAATGTCTTCCCTCCATAGAGCTGTGAATGTCTTCCCTCTATAGAGCTGTGAATGTCTTCCCTCCATAGAGCTGTGAATATATAGAGCTGTGAATGTCTTCCCTCCATAGAGCTGTGAATATATAGAGCTGTGAATATATAGAGCTGTGAATGTCTTCCCTCCACAGAGCTGTGAATGTCTTCCCTCTATAGAGCTGTGAATATATAGAGCTGTGAATATATAGAGCTGTGAATGTCTTCCCTCCACAGAGCTGTGAATGTCTTCCCTCTATAGAGCTGTGAATATATAGAGCTGTGAATGTCTTCCCTCCATAGAGCTGTGAATATATAGAGCTGTGAATATATAGAGCTGTGAATGTCTTCCCTCCACAGAGCTGTGAATGTCTTCCCTCTATAGAGCTGTGAATATATAGAGCTGTGAATGTCTTCCCTCCATAGAGCTGTGAATGTCTTCCCTCCATAGAGCTGTGAATGTCTTCCCTCCATAGAGCTGTGAATGTCTTCCCTCTATAGAGCTGTGAATGTCTTCCCTCCATAGAGCTGTGAATGTCTTCCCTCCATAGAGCTGTGAATGTCTTCCCTCCATAGAGCTGTGAATGTCTTCCCTCTATAGAGCTGTGAATATATAGAGCTGTGAATGTCTTCCCTCTATAGAGCTGTGAATATATAGAGCTGTGAATGTCTTCCCTCCATAGAGCTGTGAATGTCTTCCCTCCATAGAGCTGTGAATGTCTTCCCTCTATAGAGCTGTGAATATATAGAGCTGTGAATGTCTTCCCTCTATAGAGCTGTGAATGTCTTCCCTCTATAGAGCTGTGAATGTCTTCCCTCTATAGAGCTGTGAATGTCTTCCCTCCATAGAGCTGTGAATGTCTTCCCTCTATAGAGCTGTGAATATATAGAGCTGTGAATGTCTTCCCTCTATAGAGCTGTGAATGTCTTCCCTCCATAGAGCTGTGAATGTCTTCCCTCTATAGAGCTGTGAATATATAGAGCTGTGAATGTCTTCCCTCTATAGAGCTGTGAATGTCTTCCCTCTATAGAGCTGTGAATGTCTTCCCTCCATAGAGCTGTGAATGTCTTCCCTCTATAGAGCTGTGAATATATAGAGCTGTGAATGTCTTCCCTCCATAGAGCTGTGAATGTCTTCCCTCCATAGAGCTGTGAATGTCTTCCCTCTATAGAGCTGTGAATATATAGAGCTGTGAATGTCTTCCCTCTATAGAGCTGTGAATATATAGAGCTGTGAATGTCTTCCCTCCATAGAGCTGTGAATGTCTTCCCTCTATAGAGCTGTGAATATATAGAGCTGTGAATGTCTTCCCTCTATAGAGCTGTGAATATATAGAGCTGTGAATGTCTTCCCTCTATAGAGCTGTGAATATATAGAGCTGTGAATGTCTTCCCTCCATAGAGCTGTGAATGTCTTCCCTCTATAGAGCTGTGAATATATAGAGCTGTGAATGTCTTCCCTCTATAGAGCTGTGAATGTCTTCCCTATATAGAGCTGTGAATGTCTTCCCTCTATAGAGCTGTGAATGTCTTCCCTCCATAGAGCTGTGAATATATAGAGCTGTGAATGTCTTCCCTCTATAGAGCTGTGAATGTCTTCCCTATATAGAGCTGTGAATGTCTTCCCTCTATAGAGCTGTGAATATATAGAGCTGTGAATGTCTTCCCTATATAGAGCTGTGAATGTCTTCCCTCTATAGAGCTGTGAATATATAGAGCTGTGAATGTCTTCCCTCTATAGAGCTGTGAATGTCTTCCCTCCATAGAGCTGTGAATGTCTTCCCTCCATAGAGCTGTGAATATATAGAGCTGTGAATGTCTTCCCTCTATAGAGCTGTGAATGTCTTCCCTATATAGAGCTGTGAATGTCTTCCCTCTATAGAGCTGTGAATATATAGAGCTGTGAATGTCTTCCCTATATAGAGCTGTGAATGTCTTCCCTCTATAGAGCTGTGAATATATAGAGCTGTGAATGTCTTCCCTCTATAGAGCTGTGAATGTCTTCCCTCTATAGAGCTGTGAATGTCTTCCCTCTATAGAGCTGTGAATGTCTTCCCTCTATAGAGCTGTGAATGTCTTCCCTCCATAGAGCTGTGAATGTCTTCCCTCCATAGAGCTGTGAATGTCTTCCCTCCATAGAGCTGTGAATATATAGAGCTGTGAATGTCTTCCCTCCATAGAGCTGTGAATGTCTTCCCTCCATAGAGCTGTGAATGTCTTCCCTCCATAGAGCTGTGAATATATAGAGCTGTGAATATATAGAGCTGTGAATATATAGAGCTGTGAATGTCTTCCCTATATAGAGCTGTGAATGTCTTCCCTCTATAGAGCTGTGAATATATAGAGCTGTGAATGTCTTCCCTATATAGAGCTGTGAATGTCTTCCCTCTATAGAGCTGTGAATGTCTTCCCTATATAGAGCTGTGAATGTCTTCCCTCTATAGAGCTGTGAATATATAGAGCTGTGAATGTCTTCCCTATATAGAGCTGTGAATGTCTTCCCTCTATAGAGCTGTGAATATATAGAGCTGTGAATGTCTTCCCTATATAGAGCTGTGAATGTCTTCCCTCTATAGAGCTGTGAATATATAGAGCTGTGAATGTCTTCCCTATATAGAGCTGTGAATGTCTTCCCTCTATAGAGCTGTGAATATATAGAGCTGTGAATGTCTTCCCTCTATAGAGCTGTGAATGTCTTCCCTCTATAGAGCTGTGAATGTCTTCCCTCTATAGAGCTGTGAATGTCTTCCCTCCATAGAGCTGTGAATGTCTTCCCTCTATAGAGCTGTGAATGTCTTCCCTCCATAGAGCTGTGAATGTCTTCCCTCCATAGAGCTGTGAATGTATAGAGCTGTGAATGTCTTCCCTCTATAGAGCTGTGAATGTCTTCCCTCTATAGAGCTGTGAATGTCTTCCCTCTATAGAGCTGTGAATGTCTTCCCTCCATAGAGCTGTGAATGTCTTCCCTCTATAGAGCTGTGAATGTCTTCCCTCCATAGAGCTGTGAATGTCTTCCCTCCATAGAGCTGTGAATGTATAGAGCTGTGAATGTCTTCCCTCTATAGAGCTGTGAATGTCTTCCCTCCATAGAGCTGTGAATGTCTTCCCTCTATAGAGCTGTGAATGTCTTCCCTCCATAGAGCTGTGAATGTCTTCCCTCCATAGAGCTGTGGATGTCTTCCCTCTATAGAGCTGTGAATGTCTTCCCTCTATAGAGCTGTGAATATCTTCCCTCTATAGAGCTGTGAATGTCTTCCCTCTATAGAGCTGTGAATGTCTTCCCTCCATAGAGCTGTGAATGTCTTCCCTCTATAGAGCTGTGAATGTCTTCCCTCCATAGAGCTGTGAATGTCTTCCCTCCATAGAGCTGTGAATATATAGAGCTGTGAATGTCTTCCCTCCATAGAGCTGTGAATGTCTTCCCTCTATAGAGCTGTGAATGTCTTCCCTCTATAGAGCTGTGAATGTCTTCCCTCTATAGAGCTGTGAATGTCTTCCCTCTATAGAGCTGTGAATGTCTTCCCTCTATAGAGCTGTGAATGTCTTCCCTCTATAGAGCTGTGAACATATAGAGCTGTGAATGTCTTCCCTCTATAGAGCTGTGAATGTCTTCCCTCCATAGAGCTGTGAATGTCTTCCCTCCATAGAGCTGTGAATGTCTTCCCTCCATAGAGCTGTGAATGTCTTCCCTCCATAGAGCTGTGAATGTCTTCCCTCCATAGAGCTGTGAATGTCTTCCCTCCATAGAGCTGTGAATATATAGAGCTGTGAATGTCTTCCCTCCATAGAGCTGTGAATATATAGAGCTGTGAATGTCTTCCCTCCATAGAGCTGTGAATATATAGAGCTGTGAATGTCTTCCCTCTATAGAGCTGTGAATATATAGAGCTGTGAATGTCTTCCCTCCATAGAGCTGTGAATGTCTTCCCTCTATAGAGCTGTGAATGTCTTCCCTCTATAGAGCTGTGAATGTCTTCCCTATATAGAGCTGTGAATATATAGAGCTGTGAATGTCTTCCCTCCATAGAGCTGTGAATGTCTTCCCTATATAGAGCTGTGAATATATAGAGCTGTGAATGTCTTCCCTCCATAGAGCTGTGAATGTCTTCCCTCTATAGAGCTGTGAATGTCTTCCCTATATAGAGCTGTGAATATATAGAGCTGTGAATGTCTTCCCTCCATAGAGCTGTGAATGTCTTCCCTCTATAGAGCTGTGAATGTCTTCCCTCTATAGAGCTGTGAATGTCTTCTCTCTATAGAGCTGTGAATATATAGAGCTGTGAATGTCTTCCCTCTATAGAGCTGTGAATGTCTTCCCTCTATAGAGCTGTGAATGTCTTCCCTCCATAGAGCTGTGAATGTCTTCCCTCTATAGAGCTGTGAATATATAGAGCTGTGAATGTCTTCCCTCTATAGAGCTGTGAATGTCTTCCCTCTATAGAGCTGTGAATGTCTTCCCTCCATAGAGCTGTGAATATATAGAGCTGTGAATGTCTTCCCTCCATAGAGCTGTGAATATATAGAGCTGTGAATGTCTTCCCTCTATAGAGCTGTGAATGTCTTCCCTATATAGAGCTGTGAATATATAGAGCTGTGAATGTCTTCCCTCCATAGAGCTGTGAATGTCTTCCCTATATAGAGCTGTGAATATATAGAGCTGTGAATGTCTTCCCTCTATAGAGCTGTGAATGTCTTCCCTCTATAGAGCTGTGAATATATAGAGCTGTGAATGTCTTCCCTCCATAGAGCTGTGAATGTCTTCCCTCCATAGAGCTGTGAATGTCTTCCCTCTATAGAGCTGTGAATGTCTTCCCTATATAGAGCTGTGAATGTCTTCCCTATATAGAGCTGTGAATGTCTTCCCTATATAGAGCTGTGAATGTCTTCCCTCTATAGAGCTGTGAATATATAGAGCTGTGAATGTCTTCCCTCTATAGAGCTGTGAATGTCTTCCCTCTATAGAGATGTGAATGTCTTCCCTCTATAGAGCTGTGAATGTCTTCCCTATATAGAGCTGTGAATGTCTTCCCTCCATAGAGCTGTGAATGTCTTCCCTCCATAGAGCTGTGAATGTCTTCCCTCTATAGAGCTGTGAATGTCTTCCCTCTATAGAGCTGTGAATGTCTTCCCTCCATAGAGCTGTGAATATATAGAGCTGTGAATGTCTTCCCTATATAGAGCTGTGAATGTCTTCCCTCTATAGAGCTGTGAATGTCTTCCCTCCATAGAGCTGTGAATGTCTTCCCTCTATAGAGCTGTGAATATATAGAGCTGTGAATGTCTTCCCTCTATAGAGCTGTGAATGTCTTCCCTCTATAGAGCTGTGAATGTCTTCCCTCTATAGAGCTGTGAATGTCTTCCCTCCATAGAGCTGTGAATGTCTTCCCTCCATAGAGCTGTGAATATATAGAGCTGTGAATGTCTTCCCTCTATAGAGCTGTGAATGTCTTCCCTCTATAGAGCTGTGAATGTCTTCCCTCTATAGAGCTGTGAATGTCTTCCCTCTATAGAGCTGTGAATGTCTTCCCTCCATAGAGCTGTGAATGTCTTCCCTCTATAGAGCTGTGAATGTCTTCCCTCTATAGAGCTGTGAATGTCTTCCATCTATAGAGCTGTGAATGTCTTCCATCTATAGAGCTGTGAATGTCTTCCATCTATAGAGCTGTGAATATATAGAGCTGTGAATGTCTTCCCTCCATAGAGCTGTGAATGTCTTCCATCTATAGAGCTGTGAATGTCTTCCCTCTATAGAGCTGTGAATGTCTTCCCTCCATAGAGCTGTGAATGTCTTCCCTCTATAGAGCTGTGAATGTCTTCCCTCTATAGAGCTGTGAATGTCTTCCCTCCATAGAGCTGTGAATGTCTTCCCTCTATAGAGCTGTGAATATATAGAGCTGTGAATGTCTTCCCTCTATAGAGCTGTGAATGTCTTCCCTCCATAGAGCTGTGAATGTCTTCCCTCTATAGAGCTGTGAATATATAGAGCTGTGAATGTCTTCCCTCCATAGAGATGTGAATGTCTTCCCTCCATAGAGCTGTGAATGTCTTCCCTCTATAGAGCTGTGAATGTCTTCCATCTATAGAGCTGTGAATGTCTTCCCTCTATAGAGCTGTGAATGTCTTCCCTCTATAGAGCTGTGAATGTCTTCCCTCCATAGAGCTGTGAATGTCTTCCATCTATAGAGCTGTGAATGTCTTCCATCTATAGAGCTGTGAATGTCTTCCATCTATAGAGCTGTGAATATATAGAGCTGTGAATGTCTTCCCTCCATAGAGCTGTGAATGTCTTCCATCTATAGAGCTGTGAATGTCTTCCCTCTATAGAGCTGTGAATGTCTTCCCTCTATAGAGCTGTGAATGTCTTCCATCTATAGAGCTGTGAATGTCTTCCCTCCATAGAGCTGTGAATGTCTTCCCTATATAGAGCTGTGAATGTCTTCCATCTATAGAGCTGTGAATGTCTTCCCTCCATAGAGCTGTGAATATATAGAGCTGTGAATGTCTTCCCTATATAGAGCTGTGAATGTCTTCCATCTATAGAGCTGTGAATGTCTTCCCTCCATAGAGCTTTGAATATATAGAGCTGTGAATGTCTTCCCTCTATAGAGCTGTGAATGTCTTCCATCTATAGAGCTGTGAATGTCTTCCCTCCATAGAGCTGTGAATGTATAGAGCTGTGAATGTCTTCCCTCCATAGAGCTGTGAATGTCTTCCCTCCATAGAGCTGTGAATGTCTTCCCTCCATAGAGCTGTGAATATATAGAGCTGTGAATGTCTTCCCTCCATAGAGCTGTGAATGTCTTCCCTCCATAGAGCTGTGAATGTCTTCCCTCCATAGAGCTGTGAATGTCTTCCCTCTATAGAGCTGTGAATGTATAGAGCTGTGAATGTCTTCCCTCCATAGAGCTGTGAATGTCTTCCCTCTATAGAGCTGTGAATGTCTTTCCTCTATAGAGCTGTGAATGTATAGAGCTGTGAATGTCTTCCCTCTATAGAGCTGTGAATGTCTTCCCTCCATAGAGCTGTGAATGTCTTCCATCTATAGAGCTGTGAATGTCTTCCATCTATAGAGCTGTGAATGTCTTCCATCTATAGAGCTGTGAATGTCTTCCATCTATAGAGCTGTGAATATATAGAGCTGTGAATGTCTTCCCTCCATAGAGCTGTGAATGTCTTCCATCTATAGAGCTGTGAATGTCTTCCCTCTATAGAGCTGTGAATGTCTTCCCTCTATAGAGCTGTGAATGTCTTCCATCTATAGAGCTGTGAATGTCTTCCATCTATAGAGCTGTGAATATATAGAGCTGTGAATGTCTTCCCTCTATAGAGCTGTGAATGTCTTCCATCTATAGAGCTGTGAATATATAGAGCTGTGAATGTCTTCCATCTATAGAGCTGTGAATATATAGAGCTGTGAATGTCTTCCCTCTATAGAGCTGTGAATGTCTTCCATCTATAGAGCTGTGAATGTCTTCCATCTATAGAGCTGTGAATATATAGAGCTGTGAATGTCTTCCATCTATAGAGCTGTGAATATATAGAGCTGTGAATGTCTTCCCTCTATAGAGCTGTGAATGTCTTCCATCTATAGAGCTGTGAATGTCTTCCATCTATAGAGCTGTGAATATATAGAGCTGTGAATGTCTTCCCTCCATAGAGCTGTGAATGTCTTCCATCTATAGAGCTGTGAATGTCTTCCCTCTATAGAGCTGTGAATGTCTTCCCTCTATAGAGCTGTGAATGTCTTCCATCTATAGAGCTGTGAATGTCTTCCCTCCATAGAGCTGTGAATGTCTTCCCTATATAGAGCTGTGAATGTCTTCCCTCTATAGAGCTGTGAATGTCTTCCCTCCATAGAGCTGTGAATGTCTTCCCTCTATAGAGCTGTGAATGTCTTCCCTCCATAGAGCTGTGAATGTCTTCCCTCCATAGAGCTGTGAATGTCTTCCATCTATAGAGCTGTGAATGTCTTCCCTCCATAGAGCTGTGAATATATAGAGCTGTGAATGTCTTCCCTATATAGAGCTGTGAATGTCTTCCATCTATAGAGCTGTGAATGTCTTCCCTCTATAGAGCTGTGAATGTCTTCCATCTATAGAGCTGTGAATGTCTTCCCTCCATAGAGCTGTGAATGTATAGAGCTGTGAATGTCTTCCCTCCATAGAGCTGTGAATGTCTTCCCTCCATAGAGCTGTGAATGTCTTCCCTCCATAGAGCTGTGAATATATAGAGCTGTGAATGTCTTCCCTCCATAGAGCTGTGAATGTCTTCCCTCCATAGAGCTGTGAATGTCTTCCCTCCATAGAGCTGTGAATGTCTTCCCTCTATAGAGCTGTGAATGTCTTCCCTCCATAGAGCTGTGAATGTCTTCCCTCCATAGAGCTGTGAATGTCTTCCCTCCATAGAGCTGTGAATGTCTTCCCTCCATAGAGCTGTGAATGTCTTCCCTCCATAGAGCTGTGAATGTCTTCCCTCCATAGAGCTGTGAATGTCTTCCCTCTATAGAGCTGTGAATGTATAGAGCTGTGAATGTCTTCCCTCTATAGAGCTGTGAATGTCTTCCCTCTATAGAGCTGTGAATGTATAGAGCTGTGAATGTCTTCCCTCCATAGAGCTGTGAATGTCTTCCCTCCATAGAGCTGTGAATATATAGAGCTGTGAATGTCTTCCCTCCATAGAGCTGTGAATGTCTTCCCTCCATAGAGCTGTGAATGTCTTCCCTCTATAGAGCTGTGAATGTCTTCCCTCCATAGAGCTGTGAATGTCTTCCCTCTATAGAGCTGTGAATGTCTTCCCTATATAGAGCTGTGAATGTCTTCCCTATATAGAGCTGTGAATGTCTTCCCTCTATAGAGCTGTGAATGTCTTCCCTCTATAGAGCTGTGAATGTCTTCCCTATATAGAGCTGTGAATGTCTTCCCTCTATAGAGCTGTGAATGTCTTCCCTCCATAGAGCTGTGAATGTCTTCCCTCTATAGAGCTGTGAATGTCTTCCCTCTATAGAGCTGTGAATGTCTTCCCTCCATAGAGCTGTGAATATATAGAGCTGTGAATGTCTTCCCTATATAGAGCTGTGAATGTCTTCCCTCCATAGAGCTGTGAATATATAGAGCTGTGAATGTCTTCCCTATATAGAGCTGTGAATGTCTTCCCTCCATCTCTATCAGACTTCAGTTCTCCGTTGTTCTCTTCCTTTTTCCTTTTCTTTGTTTGTTTGTTTCTGTTTGTTAGTTTGTTGTTTAGTTGGATGAAACTCAGGATGGCAGAACATCATTGGAGAGATTCTCTGGTAAACATGGTAAGTGGTGTAGGGGCTGAAAAAGCAAAGTGATGCGTGTGTTGATAACAGTTTGCAGCATATCACAATGCACTAGAAACCCTCCTTTTTATGTTTACAGTTTTGTATTTTGAACATTGTTCTTCATCCAAAATGTAGGAAATGTCTGCTGAGTCTACTGCAGTGTAAGGTTTGGGATATATGGGGATAATGCAGACTATGCTTCATTGATGTATTTTATTTTTGTCCACAGAAAAGTAAGAACTTATTCTGAGGAATTCCACGTCCAGGTAAAGATGATTATAACCCTAACCTCTGACCTTTAACCCCTAACCCTACATACACCTAACCCCAGCTCCACCCTAACCTCTAACCCTAGCCCTTAACCCTAACCCTAGCTTCATGTCCACTCCCCAGCTCCACCCTAACCCTAGCCCTTAACCCTAGCTTCATGTCCACTCCCCAGCTCCACCCTAACCCTAACCCCTAGCCCTTAACCCTAACCCTAACTTCATGTCCACTCCCCAGCTCCACCCTAACCCTAGCCCTTAACCCTAACTTCATGTCCACTCCCCAGCTCCACCCTAACCCTAGCCCTTAACCCTAACCCTAGCTTCATGTCCACTCCCCAGCTCCACCCTAACCCTAGCCCTTAACCCTAACTTCATGTCCACTCCCCAGCTCCACCCTAACCCTAGCCCTTAACCCTAACCCTAGCTTCATGTCCACTCCCCAGCTCCACCCTAACCCTAGCCCTTAACCCTAGCTTCATGTCCACTCCCCAGCTCCACCCTAACCTCTAACCCTAGCCCTTAACCCTA
>NW_028163814.1:0-1000 GCF_964263955.1 Coregonus lavaretus | reverse complement strand
ATTGCTAATTGAATATGAAGCCTTTGGCTTCTTGTCTATTCTTCACGAGTCTAAAATCTGAAGTCTAAAGGAAAAGATAAAGGAAGATGGAATTCCTCAGAATTCCTCAGTTGTTTAAGAAAACAGCATAAATGCCCCATTTAAATTGAACACATACAATGTATTCCTATCAAAGTGATAAAATTGTGGATTCTCCATTGTGGATCACTGGCCCCAAAAAGCTAATATTTAAATTACATTTCATCCATAAAACAGTGGCTAGTCTACCACCTGCTGCTCACGGTGGTTTCTCTGAGGCGACGAGAGAGAGAGAGAGAGAGAGAGAGGAGAGAGAGAGAGAGAGAGAGAGAGAGAGAGAGAGAGAGAGAGAGAGAGAGAGAGAGAGAGAGAGAGAGAGAGAGAGAGAGAGAGAGAGAGAGAGAGGAGAGAGAGAGGAGAGAGAGAGAGAGAGAGAGAGAGAGAGAGAGAGAGAGAGAGAGAGAGAGAGAGAGAGAGAGAGAGAGAGAGAGAGAGAGAGAGCTCCCTCAGGGAACCTAGCCAATGAACAGCACATAGACCTTCTTCACGTCACACATTAATTACAATGGCAGTTGTCTGTGATAGATTTTCCCATCAGCTCTCAGGTACCTGGCTGGCCAGTGCCCTTCTCTCCTGCTTTCTGCTTGGCTATTCCCCTCAGGCTTCTGGAGCCCAGCGCCTCTCAGCTGTCTGCCCAATCTACAGCAGAACCCCACTACATGACATCTCCATTACCCAACCCCCCCCCCCCCCCCCCGAAACACACACACACACACACATAGCCTCAGACAAAGAGGAGCAGGAAGAGTGCTCCCCCTGTTTGCACACACCACAACAAAGGAGCCTAAACAGATATCCAACCCCATCATTTACAAGATGCAAACTCAATATGCAACCGTTAATCATGTCATGTGCTGCTGGGATTAGCATTCAAGTCTGGAGACACATAACCTACTGTACAGTACTTACACAGAGAGAGAGA
>NW_028163815.1:2500-37018 GCF_964263955.1 Coregonus lavaretus | reverse complement strand
AGAGGCCTGTAATTTTCATCATAGGTACACGTCAACTATGACAGACAAATTGAGGGGAAAAAATCCAGAAAATCACATTGTAGGATTTTTTATGAATTTATTTGCAAATTATGGTGGAAAATAAGTATTTGGTCACCTACAAACAAGCAAGATTTCTGTCTCTCACAGACCTGTAACTTCTTCTTTAAGAGGCTCCTCTGTCCTCCACTCGTTACCTGTATTAATGGCACCTGTTTGAACTTGTTATCAGTATAAAATACACCTGTCCACAACCTCAAACAGTCACACTCCAAACTCCACTATGGCCAAGACCAAAGAGCTGTCAAAGGACACCAGAAACAAAATTGCAGACCTGCACCAGGCTGGGAAGACTGAATCTGCAATAGGTAAGCAGCTTGGTTTGAAGAAATCAACTGTGGGAGCAATTATTAGGAAATGGAAGACATACAAGACCACTGATAATCTCCCTCGATCTGGGGCTCCACGCAAGATCTCACCCCGTGGGGTCAAAATGATCACGAGAACAGTGAGCAAAAATCCCAGAACCACACGGGGGGACCTAGTGAATGACCTGCAGAGAGCTGGGACCAAAGTAACAAAGCCTACCATCAGTAACACACTACGCCGCCAGGGACTCAAATCCTGCAGTGCCAGACGTGTCCCCCTGCTTAAGCCAGTACATGTCCAGGCCCGTCTGAAGTTTGCTAGAGTGCATTTGGATGATCCAGAAGAGGATTGGGAGAATGTCATATGGTCAGATGAAACCAAAATAGAACTTTTTGGTAAAAACTCAACTCGTCGTGTTTGGAGGACAAAGAATGCTGAGTTGCATCCAAAGAACACCATACCTACTGTGAAGCATGGGGGTGGAAACATCATGCTTTGGGGCTGTTTTTCTGCAAAGGGACCAGGACGACTGATCCGTGTAAAGGAAAGAATGAATGGGGCCATGTATCGTGAGATTTTGAGTGAAAACCTTCCATCAGCAAGGGCATTGAAGATGAAACGTGGCTGGGTCTTTCAGCATGACAATGATCCCAAACACACCGCCCGGGCAACGAAGGAGTGGCTTCGTAAGAAGCATTTCAAGGTCCTGGAGTGGCCTAGCCAGTCTCCAGATCTCAACCCCATAGAAAATCTTTGGAGGGAGTTGAAAGTCCGTGTTGCCCAGCGACAGCCCCAAAACATCACTGCTCTAGAGGAGATCTGCATGAAGGAATGGGCCAAAATACCAGCAACAGTGTGTGAAAACCTTGTGAAGACTTACAGAAAACGTTTGACCTGTGTCATTGCCAACAAAGGGTATATAACAAAGTATTGAGAAACTTTTGTTATTGACCAAATACTTATTTTCCACCATAATTTGCAAATAAATGCATTAAAAATCCTACAATGTGATTTTCAGGATTTTTTTTTCTCATTTTGTCTGTCATAGTTGACGTGTACCTATGATGAAAATTACAGGCCTCTCTCATCTTTTTAAGTGGGAGAACTTGCACAATTGGTGGCTGACTAAATACTTATTTTCCCCCACTGTAAATAAAATAACCCATCCAACCACTCAGACATAAAGATCAAAGCAGGTACTTCTACTTCCTTCAGTCAGTTCTCTTTCCTCTCTATTATATATTATATTAGACTTAGATAATAAGAAAATGCAACAGCGGGTCGCACGGCTTCAGACAAAGAGATGGGGAGAGTGGAGTGAGTCTGAGAGATGGGTGTCTTAATTAATGACTGCAGCAGCAGTGCCAGCCACAAACAAATAGCTTGTTAAGTGTCTTACACACACGCACACAAACGCACGCACACACACTCTCAAACCAATTGTTAAGTGGTGCACAGACAACTCATACGAGGTCAACGAGAAACAATGTGAAGGCTGTATCTCTGCCGTCACTTCAACTTCACAGTGAAATCCTGTGGAACTAACAACGAAACTGCCACTCCACACAGTCAAGCAGCTGCTACATGGAAGGTTACATTTTTACATTTTTTACATTTTTAGTCATTTAGCAGACGCTCTTATCCAGAGCGACGTACAGTTAGTGAATACATATATATTTTTTTGTAATACTGGTCCCCCGTGGGAATCGAACCCACAACCCTGGCGTTGCAAACGCCATTCTCTATCAACTGAGCTACATCCCTGCCGGCCATTCCCTCCCCTACCCTGGACAACGCTAGGCCAATTGTGCGCCGCCCCATGAGTCTCCCGGTCGCGGCCGGCTGCGACAGAGCCTGGATTCGAACCAGGATCTCTAGTGGCACAGCTAGCACTGCGATGCAGTGCCTTAGACCACTGCGCCACTCAGGAGACGAGGTTGTCATTGTTATTGTACAAACACAAATACCTGTTGTAGTATGCAGCTTATATAGCGATTGAGTTGGTAAATCTGTCACTGAAGCAAACAAAATCGACATGAAAATGGTACAGTGCCTTCAGAAAGTATTTATACCCCTTGACTTATTCCACGTTTTGTTGTTCCAGCCCGAATTCAAAAATGGGATTAAATTGTTGTTTGTTTTTCTCGCCCATCTACACACAACATCCCATAATGACAAAGTGAAAACGTGTTTTTAGAAAATGAAATACAGAAATATCTAATTTAGAATAAGTATTCACACCTCAAGTCAATAATTGTAGAATCACCTTTGGCAGAGAGTCTCTCTAAGAGCTGTATTATATATTTATTTACGCACATTATTATTTAAAAAAAAAGTATTCAAGTTGGTTGTTGATCATGGCTAGACATTTTACTTTTACTTCACTACATTCCTAAAGAAAATAATGTACTTTTTACTCCATACATTTTCCCTGACACCCAAAAGTACCCGTTACATTTTGACAGGTAAATGGTCCAATTCACACACTTATCAAGAGAACATCCCTGGTCATCCCTACATGCCTCTGATCTGGCAGACTCATTAAACACAAATGCTTTGTTTGTAAATGATGTCTGAGTGTTGGAGTGTGCCCCTGGCTATCCGTAAATTAAAAAAACAAGAAAATGGTGCCGTCTGGTTTGCATGATATAAGGAATTTGAAATGATTTATACTTTTACTATTGATATTGATACTTAAGTAAATTTGAGCAATTACATTTACTTTTGATACTTAAATAGATTTAAAACCAAATACTTTTAGACTTTTACTCAAGTAGTATTTTACTGGGTGACTTTCACTTTTACTTGAGTCATTTTCTATTAAGGTATCTTTACTTTTACTCAAGTATGACAATTGGGTACTTTTTCCACCACTGTAATGTTGTATCTTCAAAAGCTCTGTCAAGTTGGTTGTTGATCATTGCTAAAAAGCCATTTTCAAGTCTTGCCATAGATTTTCAAGCCGATTTAAGTCAAAACAGTAACTAGGCCACTCAGGAACATTCAACGTCGTCTTGGTAAGCAACTCCAGTGTAGATTTGGCCTTATGTTTTAGGTTGTTGTCCTGCTGAAAGGTGAATTCATCTCCCAGTGTCTGTTGGAAAGCAGACTTAGCCAGAGTTTCCTCTTGGATTTTGCCTGTGCTTAGCTCTATTCTCTATTATTTTTTTATCAATAACAAAAAAAAAAAATCCCACTCACTTCTTTTTATCATAAAATACTCTCTAGTCCTTGCCGATGACAAGCATACCCATAACATGATGCAGCCACCACCAAGACAAACATAACACTTTGTATACAGGACATACAATACATTTCTTTGCCACTTTTTTGCAGTTTTACTTTTGTGCCTTATTGCAAACAGGATGCATGTTTTGGGATATTTTTATTCTGTACATGCTTCCTTCTTTTCACTTAGGTCATTTAGGTTAGTATTGTGTAGTAACTACAATGTTGTTGATCCATTCTCAGTTTTCTCCTATCACAGCCATTGGCCTCATGGTGAAATCCCTGAGTAGTTTCCTTCTTCTCCGGCAACTGAGTTAGGAAGGACACCTGTATCTTTGTAGTGACTGGGTGAATTGATACCCCATCCAAAGTGTAATTAATTTCTTCACCATGCTTAAAGGGATATTCAATGTCTGCTTTTATTAATTTTTTACCCATCTACCAATAGGTGCCCTTCTTTGTGAGTCATTGGAAAACCTCACTGGTCTTTGTGGTTGAAACTTGTGTTTTTCACTGCTTGACTGAGGGACCATACAGATAATTGCATGTGTGGGGTACAAAGATGAGGTAGGTAGTCATTAAAAAATCATGTTAAACACTATTATTTCACACAGAGTGAGTCCATGCAACTTATGTGACTTGTTAAACAGATTTTTACTCACGAACTTATTTAGGCTTGCCATAACAAAGGGACTGAATACTTATTGAGTCAAGCTTTTCATTTATAATTAATTTGTTTTAAATTCAAAAACCATAATTCCACTTTAACATTATCGGGTATTGTGAGTAGGCCACTGACACAAAAATCTCAGTTTAATCCATTTTAAATTCAGGCTATAACACAACACAATGTGGAGAAGTCAAGGGGGGTTGAAACCTTTCTGAAGGCACTGTATTTTCTCATATGTATCGGTGAGCATTTATTCTGTATGCGCTAAATCAACTGAAAATGAAGTCTAATTTTATTTGTCACATACACAGTATAAAAGGTGCAGTGAAATGTTTGAGTGCTAGCTCTCCATATAAATATAGACTATAAAAAGGTTAAATAAAAAATAGCAAGTAGTTAGAAGAAAATAGTATGCAAATAATAAACTGATATGTACACAATAGGATATACATAGTCAGGGCTAACCAACCCTGTTCCTGGAGAGCTACCCTCCTGTAGGTTTTAACTCTAACCCTGTTCCTGGAGAGATACCATCCTGTAGGTTTTCACTCCAACCCTGTTCCTGGAGAGTTTCTGTCCTGTAGGTTTTCACTCCAACCCTGTTCCTGGAGAGCTACCCTCCCGTAGGTTTTCACTCCAACCCTGTTCCTGGAGAGCTACCCTCCCGTAGGTTTTCACTCCAACCATGTTCCTGGAGAGCTACCCTCCTGTAGGTTTTAACTCCAACCCTGTTCCTGGAGAGATACCCTCCCGTAGGTTTTCACTCCAACCATGTTGCTGGAGAGCCTGACTGATTCTAATAATCAACAGGTAACCTGTCAAAATTACTAATCAACAGGTAACCTGTCAAAATTACTATCACCTTGTAGCACTCAAATCTGTAGCCATGTAATGCTTTGAAAGGCTGTACATGGCTCACATCAACACCATCATCCCAGACACCCTGGACCCAATCCAATTCGTATACCGCCCCAACAGAGCCACAGATGACACTATCTCTATTGCGCTCCATACTGCCCTCTCCCACCTGGATAAGAGGAACACCTATATGAGAATGCTATTCATTGCCTACAGCTCAGCGTTCAACACCATAGTGCCCTCAAAGCTCATCACTAAACTCAGGACCCTGGTACTGAACACCTCCCTCTGCAACTGGATCCTGGACTTCGTGACGGGCCGCCCACAGGTGGTGAGGGTAGGCAACAACACATCCACCACTCTGACCCTCAACACGGGTGCCCCTCAGGGGTGCGTGCTTAGTCCTCTCCTGTACTCCCTGTTCACCCACTACTGCGTGGCCGCGCATGACTCCAACACCATCATCAGCGACAATGATGAGACCAGTGGAGGCTCCTCAGAGGAGGAAGGGGAGGACCATCCTCCTGAGTGAATTTCATAAAAATAAAAATTGTGAAACATTAAAAAAAGTTATCAATTTTAGATAAAACTATACTAAATGTATTCACGTCACCCAATAATTGATTAAAACACACTGTTTTGCAATGAAGGTCTATAGTAGCCTCAACTGCACTCTGTAGGGTAGCACCATGGCATAGCCGGAGGACAGCTTCCGTCCTCCTCTGGGTACATTGACTTCACTACAAAACCTAAGAGGGTCATGGTTCTCACCCCCTTGCATAGACTTGCACAGAAATTATGACAAGTTCCGGAGGACGTCCTCCAACCTATCAGAGCTCTTGCAGCATGAACTGACATGTAATCCACCCAATCAAAGGATCAGAGAATGAATCTAGTACTAAAAGCATAAGCTACAGCTAGCTAGCATTGCAGTGCATAAAATTTAGTGAGTAGTTGTCTCAAAGAGAGAAAGACAATAGTTTAACAGTTTTTGAACAAATGTATTTATTCCAAAATGAAGGAGAAGCGAGAGAGAGAGAGAGAGAGAGAGAGAGAGAGAGAGAGAGAGAGAGCTTTCATCTAGCTAGTTTAGCCTACTGAAACACCCTGCTCAAACAGAGGGATGCTATGTTAGCTAGTTGGTTATGACTATCCAATACAACACTGGAACTCTTCCAAGTCAAGGTAAACTTTTGGTTTTACAAATGTATTGCAACTGGGGCCAGCCGGTGTAACTGCTAAACTGCTTACTGACTATCCACTGTAATGTTACTGCATGATTGTAGCGGGTTTATTAACACATTAGTTCTATTAGCTATGTTGACTATAACGTTACTTTAGCTAATATGGTGTGTAGCGGTTATGATATGGTTTGGCTTGGAAAGGTTTATTCGCCTGGTCACGTACAGCTGATGTGTTGTGCATTGAAGTCCACAAGAGAAGGGAAAAGGTGAGAGGAGGAGAGCACATAGATAAGAGAAGGAATAAAATGTGGCTGCTATGAAAGTGAACTGTGTTTACGTGTGATCAGGGGTGTATTCATTCCACCAATTCTGTTGAAAAAATGTTTCTTAAAAGGAAGCAAACTGAATGAAACGGGGAGAAACATACCTGAATTTATCCAATAGATTGTCCAAATGATTACACCCTAGATCAGCTAGATGCAGGCGAGAGTGTGCAAGGTGGTATTGAACGTGTCACTGTCTGTTTATGTGTCACTGTCCATCACCTCAACATTGTCTCTCGACCTGTGTGCACCTACGTTGTAAACTTTCATTCATAGCCTAGGTTGTAGCAACCTCCTGATGGGCACAGGGAAAATGTGAGTATCATGTAGTAACCTAAACCTATCGATGTTACATTGAACTGGGTGAATGGAATATGAATGACAGTCATCCAATATGCTATAATAGAAATAAGGCCATGCTCATAAAAATAAAAATAAATCGTCCTCCCTCCTTTTAAACTGCACCGACCGCCACTGGATGAGACAGCCTATAGGGAGGAAGTCAGTGACCTGGCAGTATGTTGCCATGACAACAACCTCTCCCTCAACATCACCAACACAAAGGAGCTGGTGGTGGACTACAGGAAACGGAGGGTCGAGCAAGCCCCCATCCACATTGATGTAGTGGAGCGGGTCAAGAGCTTCAAGTTCCTCGGTGTCCACATCACTAAGGACCAATCATGGTCCAAACACACCAACACAGTCTCGAAGAAGGTACGACAATGCCTCTTCCCCCTCAGGGGGCTGAAAAGATTTGGCATGGGCCCTCAGATTTTCAAAACGTTCTACAGCTGCACCCCTGAGAGGGTAGTGCGTACGGCCCAGTACATCACTGGGGCCAAGCTCCCTGCCATGCAGGACCTCTATACCAGGCGGTGTCAGAGGAAGGCCCGGAAAATTGTCAAAGACTACAGTCACCCTAGTCATAGACTGTTCACTCTGCTACCGCACGGCAAGCAGTACCAGAGTGCTAAGTCTGGGACCAAAAGGCTCCTGAACAGCTTCTACCCCCAAGCCATGAGACTGCTGAGTGCTTGTACTGTATGTAGGGGTTGGATGTGTGGAGCGTCAGTGCAAAAAGTCTCTAGGTGCAGATAGTCTTTAAGACTAAATAGAGGTGCAGGTCTGAGCAAGTAGACAGCTAGGGTTATCTGTTCAGCAGTCTGATGACTTAGTGGCAGAAGCTGTCTTGGAGCATGTTGGTTAGAAGGTATACTTAAGCAGTACGGCACAAGAGGCAGTGCTATATAATGAATGTAGTCACAGGTCAACGGCGTTGTTCGGCCTGACATGAAGCGAAAAGCTATGCAAAAGAACTTGCAGCCCGTTCTAACAAAAATGGTTGCTATGCAGGCTGACTAACGTTCTTGTCACTTGCTAGCTAACTAGCCAACTTCAGCTAACACAGTCAAGTCAAACACTGCAGCTGGAATAACAGTAAACTAGACGCATTTTCGTTTGTTTTGGCTTTTTTTTTCTATTGGCATTTACTTGGATATATCCATAATAATAATAATAATAATAATATGCCATTTAGCAGACGCTTTTATCCAAAGCGACTTACAGTCATGCGTGCATACATTTTTACGTATGGGTGGTCCCGGGGATCGAACCCACTACCCTGGCATTACAAGCGCCATGCTCTACCAGCTGAGCTACAGAGGACCACCAATGATAATAACGATAATAATAATCATAATAATAATGACAATAATAATAATAATAATAATAATAATAATAATAATAATAATAATAATAATAATAATAATAATGATGTTAATGCGTGATTTCGTCAGTCTCGTCTGGACTCTGTTTGGTACAGGGGAGATCGCATTCCAAAAGGTCGGACAGGCAGACAGCAAGGTTTATATTAACCCCCGCTGTACCAAACCAAATGGTAGCCTAGAAGCAAGGGGAAATAATGTGCGAGTTGAGATAAACACAAGAGATGATTCGTACAGCAACATGAACATATTCCTTTGGAGGCACACTGATAACTCAGATGGAACCGTTAGCAGGAATAGTGTGCCTGTGACGGCCAATACAGCATGGCTTGGAATGCTGCTCGTCCAACCAGCATCCAGGATCGAAACAACCGGTTTTATCATGTACATTTTGACATTACCTTTTAGTCAGCAAATCAAAATAAAAGTGTATTAGTCAAGTGAAAAGGATATAGTGTGTGTAAATGGTACAGTGAAATGCTTGCCACTCTTCCCCAACAGTGTAGAATAATGTAAAGGAGCAAAGCTAATCAATAGACAACAAGTAGAAAATAAAAAGAGAAGAAGTTTTGAGCAAACAAATACAAAATAAACATGGCCACCTTCCCTGTCGGCATCATCTTACTTGGTTTCATTTAGCAGACAGTATGTGTGTGTGTGGGAGGGAGGGAGGACAATGATAATACGATCCAGCTGAACCCTCTGTTCTGTCAATATGATCATGCAGAACCCTCTGTTCTGTCAATATGATCCAGCTGAACCCTCTGTCCTGTCAATATGATCCAGCAGAACCCTCTGTTCTGTCAATACGATCCAGCTGAACCCTCTGTCCTGTCAATACGATCCAGCTGAACCCTCTGTCCTGTCAATACGATCCAGCAGAACCCTCTGTTCTGTCAATATGATCCAGCAGAACCCTCTGTTCTGTCAATACGATCCAGCAGAACCCTCTGTTCTGTCAATACGATCCAGCAGAACCCTCTGTTCTGTCAATACGATCCAGCAGAACCCTCTGCTCTGTCAATACGATCCAGCAGAACCCTCTGTTCTGTCAATACGGTCCAGCAGAACCCTCTGTTCTGTCAATATGATCCAGCAGAACCCTCTGTTCTGTCAATATGATCCAGCAGAACCCTCTGTTCTGTCAATACGATCCAGCTGAACCCTCTGTTCTGTCAATACGGTCCAGCAGAACCCTCTGTTCTGTCAATACGATCGAGCAGAACCCTCTGTTCTGTCAATACGATCCAGCAGAACCCTCTGTTAGGTCCATCTATTTGTATTGGAATTATAGGAAGCCGTCTGCGCTCTTTAAAGGCCCTTTATATCAAATAATGTCTGTTACAGGTGTATAGGTATCACCATTATAATACTAGAAGACAAGGAGACTGAGGCTTCAAAAAGAGACGGACATCAGCTGTTTGTATTGCCATTAACTGATCCTCTGTAGGCTAATCCACTCCCAATGACAGGCCTCTCTCCCCAGCGAGGCTTAGAGGCTATAGCTAGCTGACACCTCACTTGTCTCTGGTGTCTGGACTGCAGGTAGAGCCAGACCTGGTTGTGTGTTTTAACTATACAAACAGAATCTCATTCTAGTTCTGTGGTTCCAACAGCATTGAAGCAACCACCAGCATGCAATGGGCAAACCGATGAGGGAGTGGTCGTTCACTCCTTTCACACATACTGTGTTGGCTCAGATTTTACTGTTCAAATGGTCCTTTCCTGAATGGTTCCAACAACTATGGTGGATCAGTAACCAGGCCAGCTCAGTACAGCTTGGTTTGGTTCAGTAGTGTGAAAGGGTCTCAGGCTGGTGTTCTCTGGCAGGGTAAGGGTGAGGGGGGAGCCGCAGTCTAAGTGTTCTCTGGCAGGGTAAGGGTGAGGGGGGAGCCGCAGTCTAAGTGTTCTCTGGCAGGGTAAGGGTGAGGGGGGAGCTGCGGTCTAAGTGTTCTCTGGCAGGGTAAGGGTGAGGGGGGAGCCGCAGTGTTCTCTGGCAGGGTAAGGGTGAGGGGGGAGCTGCGGCCTAAGTGTTCTCTGGCAGGGTAAGGGTGAGGGGGGAGCTGCGGTCTAAGTGTTCTCTGGCAGGGTAAGGGTGAGGGGGGAGCTGCGGTCTAAGTGTTCTCTGGCAGGGTAAGGGTGAGGGGGGAGCTGCGGTCTAAGTGTTCTCTGGCAGGGTAAGGGTGAGGGGGGAGCTGCGGTCTAAGTGTTCTCTGGCAGGGTAAGGGTGAGGGGGGAGCCGCAGTGTTCTCTGGCAGGGTAAGGGTGAGGGGGGAGCTGCGGTCTAAGTGTTCTCTGGCAGGGTAAGGGTGAGGGGGGAGCCGCAGTGTTCTCTGGCACGGTAAGGGTGAGGGGGGAGCTGCGGTCTAAGTGTTCTCTGGCAGGGTAAGGGTGAGGGGGGAGCCGCAGTGTTCTCTGGCAGGGTAAGGGTGAGGGGGGAGCTGCGGTCTAAGTGTTCTCTGGCAGGGTAAGGGTGAGGTGGGAGCCGCAGTGTTCTCTGGCAGGGTAAGGGTGAGGGGGGAGCCGCAGTGTTCTCTGGCAGGGTAAGGGTGAGGGGGAAGCCAAAGTGTAAAGGCAGATGTTCTTTCTACAGAGCGTAGCAACAGTGTCGCAATGTTGTTTTTCAGCACAAAAGTGGCAGCTCCTTGTAGTGCGCTGTGACATTCGAAGTACTCCCGTGCCACATGAAAATGGCTAACGTGCCGTAGCATTCCTTGGTTCCTTGATCTGATCTATAGGCTAACGTGCCGTAGCATTCCTTGGTTCCTTGATCTGATCTATAGGCTAACGTGCCGTAGCATTCCTTGGTTCCTTGATCTGATCTATAGGTTAACGTGCCGTAGCATTCCTTGGTTCCTTGATCTGATCTATAGGCTAACGTGCCGTAGCATTCCTTGGTTCCTTGATCTGATCTATAGGCTAACGTGCCGTAGCATTCCTTGGTTCCTTGATCTGATCTATAGGTTAACGTGCCGTAGCATTCCTTGGTTCCTTGATCTGATCTATAGGCTAACGTGCCGTAGCATTCCTTGGTTCCTTGATCTGATCTATAGGCTAACGTGCCGTAGCATTCCTTGGTTCCTTGATCTGATCTATAGGCTAACGTGCCGTAGCATTCCTTGGTTCCTTGATCTGATCTATAGGCTAACGTGCCGTAGCATTCCTTGGTTCCTTGATCTGATCTATAGGCTAACGTGCCGTAGCATTCCTTGGTTCCTTGATCTGATCTATAGGCTAACGTGCCGTAGCATTCCTTGGTTCCTTGATCTGATCTATAGGCTAACGTGCCGTAGCATTCCTTGGTTCCTTGATCTGATCTATAGGCTAACGTGCCGTAGCATTCCTTGGTTCCTTGATCTGATCTATAGGCTAACGTGCCGTAGCATTCCTTGGTTCCTTGATCTGATCTATAGGCTAACGTGCCGTAGCATTCCTTGGTTCCTTGATCTGATCTATAGGCTAACGTGCCGTAGCATTCCTTGGTTCCTTGATCTGATCTATAGGCTAACGTGCCGTAGCATTCCTTGGTTCCTTGATCTGATCTATAGGCTAACGTGCCGTAGCATTCCTTGGTTCCTTGATCTGATCTATAGGCTAACGTGCCGTAGCATTCCTTGGTTCCTTGATCTGATCTATAGGCTAACGTGCCGTAGCATTCCTTGGTTCCTTGATCTGATCTATAGGCTAACGTGCCGTAGCATTCCTTGGTTCCTTGATCTGATCTATAGGCTAACGTGCCGTAGCATTCCTTGGTTCCTTGATCTGATCTATAGGCTAACGTGCCGTAGCATTCCTTGGTTCCTTGATCTGATCTATAGGCTAACGTGCCGTAGCATTCCTTGGTTCCTTGATCTGATCTATAGGCTAACGTGCCGTAGCATTCCTTGGTTCCTTGATCTGATCTATAGGCTAACGTGCCGTAGCATTCCTTGGTTCCTTGATCTGATCTATAGGCTAACGTGCCGTAGCATTCCTTGGTTCCTTGATCTGATCTATAGGCTAACGTGCCGTAGCATTCCTTGGTTCCTTGATCTGATCTATAGGCTAACGTGCCGTAGCATTCCTTGGTTCCTTGATCTGATCTATAGGCTAACGTGCCGTAGCATTCCTTGGTTCCTTGATCTGATCTATAGGCTAACGTGCCGTAGCATTCCTTGGTTCCTTGATCTGATCTATAGGCTAACGTGCCGTAGCATTCCTTGGTTCCTTGATCTGATCTATAGGCTAACGTGCCGTAGCATTCCTTGGTTCCTTGATCTGATCTATAGGCTAACGTGCCGTAGCATTCCTTGGTTCCTTGATCTGATCTATAGGCTAACGTGCCGTAGCATTCCTTGGTTCCTTGATCTGATCTATAGGCTAACGTGCCGTAGCATTCCTTGGTTCCTTGATCTGATCTATAGGCTAACGTGCCGTAGCATTCCTTGGTTCCTTGATCTGATCTATAGGCTAACGTGCCGTAGCATTCCTTGGTTCCTTGATCTGATCTATAGGCTAACGTGCCGTAGCATTCCTTGGTTCCTTGATCTGATCTATAGGCTAACGTGCCGTAGCATTCCTTGGTTCCTTGATCTGATCTATAGGCTAACGTGCCGTAGCATTCCTTGGTTCCTTGATCTGATCTATAGGCTAACGTGCCGTAGCATTCCTTGGTTCCTTGATCTGATCTATAGGCTAACGTGCCGTAGCATTCCTTGGTTCCTTGATCTGATCTATAGGCTAACGTGCCGTAGCATTCCTTGGTTCCTTGATCTGATCTATAGGCTAACGTGCCGTAGCATTCCTTGGTTCCTTGATCTGATCTATAGGCTAACGTGCCGTAGCATTCCTTGGTTCCTTGATCTGATCTATAGGCTAACGTGCCGTAGCATTCCTTGGTTCCTTGATCTGATCTATAGGCTAACGTGCCGTAGCATTCCTTGGTTCCTTGATCTGATCTATAGGCTAACGTGCCGTAGCATTCCTTGGTTCCTTGATCTGATCTATAGGCTAACGTGCCGTAGCATTCCTTGGTTCCTTGATCTGATCTATAGGCTAACGTGCCGTAGCATTCCTTGGTTCCTTGATCTGATCTATAGGCTAACGTGCCGTAGCATTCCTTGGTTCCTTGATCTGATCTATAGGTTAACGTGCCGTAGCATTCCTTGGTTCCTTGATCTGATCTATAGGCTAACGTGCCGTAGCATTCCTTGGTTCCTTGATCTGATCTATAGGCTAACGTGCCGTAGCATTCCTTGGTTCCTTGATCTGGGCCCGTATCCTTAAAGATTCTGAGAATCCTCTCAGAGAGCTCCTAACTTAACCTAAAAATTCCTTGCCAGGAGTTTTAGCTTAGAAGTGATTCCAGAACATTTTCAGTGAACTCTGAGCCAGGAATGGATGAAAAATCCTATCTTAGTGAGGAGGTGTGGTTGACCCCGTTGCTAGGTATGAGTCATCATTTCAAAAGCCGTGATTGGTTGATCCTACAAGTTTGATGAAAATGAACTTTTGGTGATAATGAGCAAAGGATGTACCCTCAAATCAATAAACATAATTATACACTCTAATCTTATGCAGACTATAATTGTAAATAATATTTCACATTCAAGAAAATATCTGGAAAATGAATAGTAAGCTGTAGGGGTTATAGCCTAACATTAGAATCTAAAATATGTGAAAACTTAAGCTCATTACACCCTGTTCAAATAATGATTTGTGTCTCATTTGCTCATATTAATATCCTAGCTGGCATATTTTGTACTTTCACTTCCATATGGACCCCATTGAAAACAAGATGGCCTATCTCAAGGGGCTGTCCTTAATGAAGTAGAAATTGCAACGTTACAACTCAGTGTGAACTTAACGAGGGTAACACAGCTCAGCTTTTAACAATGTCTGTGATTGCTGGCTGGTCTATTTATGAAGGCTTGTTAACAAATATCCTACAAACACAGAAAATGGAGAAAAAAAGGAATCGCAAGCCGAACTGGACTGAGGAGCAAGGTTTGTTGCTGGCCCAGTTGGTGAACGAACATAAAGGTATGTTACGAGGAAAATTTGGCCCAACTGTCACTAGCCAAGGCAAGAGGCGCGCCTGGGACACAATATCCCAAACAATCAATGCCTCTTTTCCACTGGTGGTGCGGACAGGCGACGATTGTGAGAAAAGGTGGTATGTGCTGCAGTCCAAGGCAAAAGATGAGATTGCAGCACACAAGCGGGAATCCTCACTCACAGGTGAGCAAAATACTATGGCCTACCACATAATCTGGCAATTTGCTCCTGCTGGCAAAGTTAATTTACATGCCTAAGTACTGTGTTCATTGACTGTTTCTTTCTAGGGGGTGGACCACCTGCAAAGCGGCTGTCCCAGGTGGCCGACACTGTCTTTCAAGTCCTGGGACACTCTGAGGTCAGTGTCACCGGGCTGCCAACAGGCATTGACACGTCAATGATGCAGGCCCTTGAAATGCAGCAAAGGTAGGACACAGGGTTATTCATATCAACAGTGTTTATTCATTGCAGAAGCCATTTCATGTGTTATCCATGCTCATTGTATTAAATTAATTTAATCAAAACAATAATTAAACTAGGCCTATGTATTTCTGTAGCATGGAGCCATCACAAGAACCGGGCCCATCAAGTTTGCCGCCTGAACCATCTGCAGCTGCTACTCAGGATAGCCCGGCGGATCAAACACCATTCCCATCCGCAGCACCTGCTCCGTCAGCATCCCTGCAGGAGAGAAGATTGCAACTCACAATTGATGTGTTTGAACAACAAAAAAAAGTCCTTTCCCTTCAGGAGGAGTACTACCGCCTTAAAATTGAACACCTAAAAAATAAACCATTTAGAGATTGTGTTCTGTGTCTTGCATTTAACAGTTGCAGGTGATGTGCAGTAAAACTGTGGTAGTTCTTAATACCATCACAAGTTCTCAAATGACATGGGGCTACAGCTTGCCTGAAATGTAAATTTGTGAAGTTTGCCCTGTAAGGCAGTCCACTCTGGGCTAGGTTCCCCTGTGGAATGTGAATATCTTCTTCACCACCATCCTCATCGTTGTCTCCATCCTCATCCTCATCGCCATCCTCCAGAGGTTCTGCAATCTGTCTAACCTTGCAAATATTGTGTAATATTGCACAGGCTATGATGAGTTTGCTGACTTTTTCAGGCCTCAGCCGCACCTCTCCGTGGAGAACATGAAAGCGCCTCTTAAGCTGGCCTATGCCACGCTCCACCACCGCTCTTGTTGTCTTGTGGGCCCTACAATAGAATACAGACCTTTAATTATTTGATGGAAATATTGCACTACTTGGATGCTCTAACATATTGCTTGCATTTCATTTCCATGATTTTTGTATTGTTTGGCTTACCTGTTATAGTTTAGTTGGGGCCCTTGGCGTGGCTGGAGGTAAGGTGTAAGGAGCCATGGTTTGCATGGGTAGCCACTGTCCCCTAACAAGTGGCAATTAGCTGGCACATAGCGTCTCTCAAAAAGCTGTCTGATGCCACTCTCGGAGAGCATTCTCGCATCATGTGTGGAGCCTGGCCATTTAGCCACAATGTCCAAAATCTTCCAGGCCGCATTGAACACTATTTGCACATTGATGCTGTGGAAATTCTTCCTGTTAACAAAGACAGCCTCGTCCTCTGATGGCGCAATTATTCTCACATGTGTTCCATCAATTACACCCACAACGCCAGGGAATCCTGCAATGTCCATAAATGCCCTTTTATGTGTGTGTAAAGTGCGGGCATCCAGCGGGAATGAAACAAATTGTGTCACAATATTAGGTTGTGACAAAGCTGTCAGTGTTTGGGTGATGACTCTGCTGACGGAGGATTGGGACAGACCCAAGTCATCACTGCTGCATTGTTGCATTTTCCCTGTTGCCAAATACCTCAGGGTTGTGATTACTTTATTCTCCGGTGTAATAGCGTTGTGGCGTCGAGTTGGTGAAGTAATTGCATCTCTAAGGAGATCCACCACAAACATGATTCCTGCACGATCCAATCTGTAGCGTCTCAATAATTCCCTGTCATCCAGTGTTTGCAGGACATCTCTCCTGCCTCCTCTGTTGGCCATTTTGTGCAGCTGCTTAGGGTAACTCCTAAGCCACTAAAAGTCCTCTTCCCTGCTCTTAGCAGATCTCGCCTTAGGAGCCCTTTTAAGCGCTAGGACTCTTGAGGAATAGCTTTTATATTAACTGGGATTTTCGTGTCACTTTTAGGGGAAATTCTAAGAAAACGTCATGCCTCTGAGAATTTTCTTAGAATTTGGCCGCTAGGAGCCACTTTTTGCACAAAAATTCTTTAGCGATACGGGCCCTGATCTATAGGCTAACGTGCCGTAGCATTCCTTGGTTCCTTGATCTGATCTATAGGCTAACGTGCCGTAGCATTCCTTGGTTCCTTGATCTGATCTATAGGCTAACGTGCCGTAGCATTCCTTGGTTCCTTGATCTGATCTATAGGCTAACGTGCCGTAGCATTCCTTGGTTCCTTGATCTGATCTATAGGCTAACGTGCCGTAGCATTCCTTGGTTCCTTGATCTGATCTATAGGTTAACGTGCCGTAGCATTCCTTGAGCAGCCAGTGTTGTGTAGGCAATGAAGCTCGCTTGGTTCCTTGATCTGATCTATAGGCTATGCATCAAAGTAGGCCTATTTTGCATTGATAAGGAAATATAATCTCAGCGACTGTTCAAACAATAAACCAAACAACATTGTAGTCTTATTAGAATCCCCCAAAAAATGTATTTTGTTTAGAAGCAATAATAAGTGATTCCAGGCTTTTCGTAAAACCAGCTGCGAGATATGTTCTTTTTCACTGCCATCAAAAAAAGATAACGTTCTATTTTTAGTTTATATGGGAGTGAATACATTCAAGCAACATATTAAACTGGGATAACGTTGTAGGCTTGCAGTGTATAGCCTGCTTAGAGATGTGGGAAGCTAAAAGGCTAGCTAGCTTGCAGTGTTTAGCCTGCTTAGAGATGTGGGAAGCTAAAAGGCTAGCTAGCTTGCAGTGTTTAGCCTGCTTAGAGATGTGGGAAGCTAAAAGGCTAGCTAGCTTGCAGTGTATAGCCTGCTTAGAGATGTGGGAAGCTAAAAGGCTAGCTAGCTTGCAGTGTTTAGCCTGCTTAGAGATGTGGGAAGCTAAAAGGCTAGCTAGCTTGCAGTGTTTAGCCTGCTTAGAGATGTGGGAAGCTAAAAGGCTAGCTAGCTTGCAGTGTATAGCCTGCTTAGAGATGTGGGAAGCTAAAAGCCTAGCTAGCTTGCAGTGTTTAGCCAACTTTCTAGACAACAAGACAAGAGAGACTCTTCTTTTGCTTTCACAACAAATGTGAAGACAACAAGAAAACCTCTGTCGCCCCCTTGTGAATGTTGCTATTTGGGAGTCTGGACCGGTGAGGTATCACGTTACCGAAAGGTGCAGGTTGCTCAAAAAAAATCAGACTCCACCCAGAGCACGCAGAGGCGTAGAGACTCTAAGTGTACTCTGGCAGGGTAAGGGGTAGCCGCAGGGTAAGACTGGCAGCAATGGCATTGTTTGCAGAATGAACCACATACGGTACATAAGCATTTCCTCTCCTCTGTCTATCTCCCTCATGAGACCAAGCATATAAACAGAACGACCTATGGTTGCCATTCCAAACATCACAGAGCATTGACTTGAATGGGAAAATTCCGTTCTAGTAATTCTCTTTCTATGGAACCAAGTAGGTCCCAGGATAACAGTCAAAAGCTATCCACTATGAGGGGGGTATTTGATGTGTATTTGTACAGATACATTTTCTAGCTGAGATAGCTGAGCCTTTCTACTGTGATGGTGGTGAACTTTTGGCAAAAACACATACAACATTTTCACACCAAAGCTCAAAAGAGTGTTTGGCACCCCTCTGACGTTGAACCTTCGATGTGTTTTGATCTTGTAGCCTGGGATGTTCCGTAGCCCCATGTGAGTGATTTCCCCCGACACAGTCTGCATCCCAAACGGCATTCTATTCCCTATATAGTGCACTAACTTTGACCAGAGCCCTATGGGCCCGGCCCTGGCCTAAAGCAGTACACTAACTAGGTGTGTGTGTGTGTGTGTGTGTGTGTGTGTGTGTGTGTGTGTGTGTGTGTGTGTGTGTGCCAGGGCTACTAGACCAATACCAAGTTCTAACCTTTCTTGTTACCACCGGGTGAGTTGGAAGGTTGGAAGGCCTCAGTGACAAAAGGGTTTTTTGTAAACCACTGGTTCACTGACGTATTGACATAACATACACATCACGAGGAGAGAGACAGTAGACTCTCAGACCATATGTGGCTTGGTGAATGTGCATGAGTAAACTATATATACACACTCACTCACACAGTATGTGAGTGACAGCAGGATATGGGGGCTGCTACTACCTGTCTGTCATTCTATAGCACACATCAGTCTGAGTCTCTAAGGAGGATGCTGTCCAACTCTGTCAGACAAAATAACAGTAAGGGAAGCAGGTAGGGTCCAGTGTGTGTGTCTGTGTGTGTGTCAGTGTGTGTCAGTGTGTGTCTGTTTGTGTGTCTGTGTGTGTCTGTGTGTGTGTGTGCATGTGTGTCTCTGTGTGTCTGTGTGTGTGTGTGTGTGTCTGTGTGTGTGCCAGTGTGTGTCAGTGTGTGTGTCAGTGTGTGTGTCTGTATGTGTGCCAGTGTGTGCCAGTGTGTGTGCCAGTGTGTGTCAGTGTGTGTGTCAGTGTGTGTCAGTGTGTGTGTGTGTGTGTGTGTGTGTGTGTGTGTGTGTGTGTGTGTGTGTGTGTTTGTGTGTGTGTGTGTGTGTATGTGTGTGTCAGTGTGTGTGTGTGTGTGTGTGTGTGTGTGTGTGTGTGTGTGTGTGTGTTTGTGTGTGTGTGTGTGTGTATGTGTGTGTCAGTGTGTGTGTGTGTGTGTGTGTGTGTGTGTGTGTGTGTGTGTGTGTGTGTGTGTGTGTGTGTGTGTGTGTGTGTGTGTGTGTGTGTGTGTGTGTGTGTGTGTGTGTGTGTGTATGTGTGTGTGTGCGGCAGGCAGGCAGAGGTCCAGGTCCAGGTAGACATGTTGTCCCAATTAAACCCCAGCAGAGAGGTTATGATCACAGGGAGTTGTGTTGCTGTTCAACTCTGTAATATTACATCTGACACTTTGACTGATGCCTCGTCCCACCGGAAACATACTGTACCTGACAGAAAACAGCTGTTTTTACTCTGCCGTTTGAATTGTGAATATAGGCCTTGTGAGGGAGGCAGAGGTACTGTACGGACCGAATATGAAAATGCCCTAACAAACAGTAGAGTTAATCATTGTCACCCCACACACACTAATAGAGTGGCGTACCGTTGGTCAGAAATCAATAATAGGCTCTTTAGAATGTATTTCCAACTTAAGGGTGAAAGGGGGGGGGGGGGGGGGGGGGGGTAGAGGAGAAAGCCCAACTCTCTAGGGAAGGTTAAGTCATTTCTTTTTGAGAGTTCATTTCCACCCACACACTGAGCCACACACGCACGCACACACACACACACACAGACACTGAGACACATACACAGTGAGACACAAACACTGAGACACACACACACACAGAATATGCATTAGTAGGAAACTGCACTCCAATTAAGTGATGTGGAAGGAACACACGCAGGTGTTGCACCTGGGATACAAAACCCCACTTCTCCACTCTCCCTGCAATTACACTTACATGATTAAACTCTTCTTCCTGTGTGTGACATCACATCAGCCCACACACCCTGCCCCCTCCTCATTCGTCAAGGTGTCGGGGCCAGAACGGCCTGCCTTCACGCTGTCTGCCTGCCTGTCTTCCTGCCTGTCTGCCTGCCTGTCTTCCTGCCTGTCTTCCTGCCTGTCTGCCTGCCTGTCTGCCTGCCTGTCTTCCTGCCTGTCTGCCTGCCTGTCTGCCTGCCTGTCTGCCTGCCTGTCTGCCTGCCTGTCTTCCTGCCTGTCTGCCTGCCTGTCTTCCTGCCTGTCTGCCTGCCTGTCTTCCTGCCTGTCTTCCTGCCTGTCTTCCTGCCTGTCTGCCTGCCTGTCTTCCTGCCTGTCTGCCTGCCTGTCTTCCTGCCTGTCTGCCTGCCTGTCTTCCTGCCTGTCTGCCTGCCTGTCTGCCTGCCTGTCTTCCTGCCTGTCTGCCTGCCTGTCTTCCTGCCTGTCTGCCTGCCTGCCTGTCTGTCTGCCTGTCTGCCTGTCTTCCTGCCTGTCTGTCTGTCTGCATGTCTTCCTTCCTACCCATCTGCCTGCCTGTCTGCCTGCCTGTCTGCCTGCCTGTCTTCCTGCCTGTCTGCCTGCCTGTCTTCATGTCTTCCTTCCTACCCATCTGCCTGCCTGTCTGCCTGCCTGTCTTCCTGCCTGTCTGTCTGCCTGTCTTCCTGCCTGTCTGTCTGCATGTCTTCCTGCCTGCCTGTCTGTCTGCATGTCTTCCTTCCTACCCATCTGCCTGCCTGTCTGTCTGCCTGTCTGTCTGCCTGTCTTCCTGCCTGTCTGTCTGCATGTCTTCCTTCCTACCCATCTGCCTGCCTGTCTGTCTGCCTGTCTTCCTGCCTGTCTGTCCGTCTGTATTCCTGCCTGCCTGCCTGTCTTCCTACCTACCCGTCTGTCTGCCTGCCTGCCTGGTATGCTGCCTGGGTGGTTGTCTGTATGTATGTATGTATGTCTGTCTGTCTGTCTTCCTACCTACCAGTCTTCCAACCTACCAGTCTGACCTACCTACCAGTCTGAATTACCTACCAGTCTGAACTACCTACCAGTCTGAACTACCTACCAGTCTGAACTACCTACCAGTCTGAATTACCTACCAGTCTGAATTACCTACCAGTCTGAACTACCTACCAGTCTGAACTAGCTACCAGTCTGAACTAGCTACCAGTCTGAATTACCTACCAGTCTGAACTACCTACCAGTCTGAATTACCTACCAGTCTGAACTACCTACCAGTCTGAACTACCTACCAGTCTGAACTACCTACCAGTCTGACCTACCTACCAGTCTGAACTACCTACCAGTCTGACCTACCTACCAGTCTGAACTACCTACCAGTCTGACCTACCTACCAGTCTGACCTACCTACCAGTCTGAACTACCGACCAGTCTGACCTACCTACCAGTCTGAACTACCTACCAGTCTGAATTACCTACCAGTCTGAACTACCTACCAGTCTGAACTACCTACCAGTCTGAACTACCTACCAGTCTGAATGACCTACCAGTCTGAATTACCTACCAGTCTGACCTACCTACCAGTCTGAACTAGCTACCAGTCTGAACTACCTACCAGTCTGAACTACCTACCAGTCTGAACTAGCTACCAGTCTGAACTACCTACCAGTCTGAACTAACTACCAGTCTGAACTAGCTACCAGTCTGAACTAGCTACCAGTCTGAACTACCTACCAGTCTGAACTACCTACCAGTCTGAATGACCTACCAGTCTGAACTACCTACCAGTCTGAATGACCTACCAGTCTGAACTACCTACCAGTCTGAATGACCTACCAGTCTGAACTACCTACCAGTCTGAACTACCTACCAGTCTGAACTACCTACCAGTCTGAATGACCTACCAGTCTGAACTACCTACCAGTCTGAATGACCTACCAGTCTGAACTACCTACCAGTCTGAACTACCTACCAGTCTGACCTACCTACCAGTCTGACCTACCTACCAGTCTGAACTAGCTACCAGTCTGAACTACCTACCAGTCTGAACTACCTACCAGTCTGACAGCCTGCCTGCCTACTTTCCTCAACTACGACCATCATCCATGTTTCTCAAATGTCATATTTTGAAGTTGTTGCAAACATCACATTTCAAAGTGTTTAAGGTTAAGTTTAGGCATTTACTCCGAAATCTTAAGATTAGGCATTCATTCTGAATGGTTATGGTAAGGGTTAAGGTTTGGGATAGGGCTTAAAATTAAAATGTCAAAAACAACTTTCTATCGCTGGATTTTAACTTGCAACCTTTGGAATCAGAGGCAGATGCATAGACCCATCCACCATCCCCCGTCCACAACGCCATACCAAAATTGAAACCTACCTGAAGGTAAAAGCGCTCACAGGGCTGTTGTCATACATCCTAAACAGCAAGCAAGAGTAGGAAGGAAAGTCAGCCAGGTCATCCGTGATGCAAGTCAGTATTTGACATCCATCCATGTCTGAGGACGTTGGGAGATGACGTGGAAACCAACCATCTGCCTCTGATTCCAAAGGTTGCAAGTTAAAATCCAGCGATAGAAAGTTGTTTTTGACATTTTTATTTTAAGCCCTATCCCAAACCTTAACCCTTACCATAACCATTCAGAATGAATGCCTAATCTTAAGATTTCGGAGTAAATGCCTAAACTTAACCTTAAACACTTTGAAATGTGATGTTTGCAACAACTTCAAAATATGACATTTGAGAAACATGGATGATGGTCGTAGTTGAGGAAAGTAGGCAGGCAGGCTGTCAGACTGGTAGGTAGTTCAGACTGGTAGCTAGTTCAGACTGGTAGCTAGTTCAGACTGGTAGGTAGTTCAGACTGGTAGGTAGTTCAGACTGGTAGGTAATTCAGACTGGTAGGTAGTTCAGACTGGTAGGTAGTTCAGACTGGTAGGTAGTTCAGACTGGTAGGTAGGTCAGACTGGTAGGTAGTTCAGACTGGTAGGTAGGTCAGACTGGTAGGTAGTTCAGACTGGTAGGTAGGAAGACTGGTAGCTAGTTCAGACTGGTAGGTAGGAAGACTGGTAGGTAGTTCAGACTGGTAGGTAGGAAGACTGGTAGCTAGTTCAGACTGGTAGGTAGTTCAGACTGGTAGCTAGTTCAGACTGGTAGCTAGTTCAGACTGGTAGGTAGTTCAGACTGGTAGGTAGTTCAGACTGGTAGGTAGTTCAGACTGGTAGGTAATTAGTGGTTGGTTTCCACGTCATCTCCCAACGTCCTCAGACATGGATGGATGTAAAATACTGACTTGCATCACGGATGACCTGGCTGACTTTCCTACCTACTCTTGCTTGCTGTTTAGGATGTATGACAACAGCCCTGATAGATGCTGAGAGAAATGAACTGGACGTAATAATGGTAACTAACAGCTGTTCCTCCATGTTCCTAATGCTGTATCCCTGGACATTAACCACTGTGACAGTATGTGTGTGTGTGTGTGTGTGTGTGTGTGTGTGTGTGTATGTGTGTGTTCATTTTACCACTGCAATCTCGCAAAATCAACACAATAACCAGCTCCATCTACGCTCGCTGTTGTGTGTCTTGGTCTGAGTCCCAAATGGCACTATTCCCTATTTAGTGCACTACTTTTGACCAGGGTCCATAGGATGCAGCCTTAGTGTAGGCAGCAGAGGCAGAGAGAGGTGGGTATGATTTGATGCAGGGGCACAGTTGGCATAGCTGCAATCCAAATGGAACATTAAAAAAAATAACCCAGTGTCTTCATTGGTGTTCTGTGAATAACTCCCCTCCCCCGTTCCCCCCCCCCCCGTTCCCCAAACCATTGAAATGGTTGAGTGTCTCAGTGTCGATTTGTGGTGATGTTTGTGTTTTTCTGAAATCAATGAAAATATGTTCATAAAAGAGAAGTGTTCGGGGAGAAGGCTGCACACCATGTCTGGCTACGGTCTCCCTCACCTGGTGTTGCCCTGTCTTGCCAGGTTGTGTGTGTGTGTGTGAATGTGTGTGTGTGTCTATGTGAGACGGTGTGTGTGTGTGTGTGTGTGTGTGTGAATGTGTGTGTGTGTCTATGTGAGACGGTGTGTGTGTGTGTGTGTGTGTGTGTGTGAATGTGTGTGTGTGTCTATGTGAGACGGTGTGTGTGTGTGTGTGTGTGTGTGTGAATGTGTGTGTGTGTCTATGTGAGACGGTGTGTGTGAGTGTGTGTGTGTGTGTGTGTGTGTGTGTGTGTGTGTGTGTGTGTGAGACGGTGTGTGTGTATGTGTGTGTCTATGTGAGACGGTGTGTGTGTGTGTGTCTATGTGAGACAGTGTGTGTGTCTATGTGAGACAGTGTGTGTGTCTATGTGAGACAGTGTGTGTGTGTGTGTGTGTGTGTGTGTGTGTGTGTGTGGATGTGTTTAACTATACTTGTGGGGACATTTTGTTAATCCCCACAAGGCCAAATGCTATTTCTAGGGGGTTTATGGTTAAGGTTAGAATTAGGTTTAGGGTAAGGGTTAGGAGCTAGGGCTAGGTTTAGGGTTAAGGTTAGGTTTTCGGGTTAAGGTTCGGGTTAGGGTTAACGTTAGGGTTAGGGTAAAGGTAAGGTTTAGGGTTATGGTTAGGTTAGGTTAAGGGTTAAGGAAAATAGTATTTTTTTAATAGGACTGAATTGTGTGTCCCCACAAGGTTAGTTGTACAAGACTGTGTGTGTGGGTATGTGTGTGACTGTGTGTGTGTGTGTGTGTGCGTGTGTGTGCGTGTGTGTGTGTGTGTGTGTGTGTGTCTATGTGAGACCGTGTCTTTGTGAGACGGTGTGTGTGTGTGTGTGTGTGTGTGTGTGTGTCTATGTGAGATGGTGTGTGTGTGTGTATATGTGAGACCGTGTCTTTGTGAGACGGTGTGTGTGTGTGTGTGTGTGTGTGTGTGTGTGTCTATGTGAGATGGTGTGTGTGTGTGTATATGTGATACTGCACACCATGAAGGCTGCACACCATGAAGGCTGCACACCATGAAGGCTGCACACCATGAAGGCTGCACACCATGTCTGGCTACGGTCTCCCTCACCTGTTGTTGCCCTGCCTTGCCAGGTTGTGTGTGTGTGTGTGTGTGTGTGTGTGAGACGGTGTGTGTGTATGTGTGTGTGTGTGTCTATGTGAGACGGTGTGTGTGTGTGTGTCTATGTGAGACAGTGTGTGTGTCTATGTGAGACAGTGTGTGTGTCTATGTGTGTGTGTGTGTCTATGTGAGACAGTGTGTGTGTGTGTGTGTGTGTGTGTGTGTGTGTGTGTGTGTGTGTGTGGATGTGTTTAACTATACTTGTGGGGACATTTTGTTAATCCCCACAAGGCCAAATGCTATTTCTAGGGGGTTTATGGTTAAGGTTAGAATTAGGTTTAGGGTAAGGGTTAGGAGCTAGGGCTAGGTTTAGGGTTAAGGTTAGGTTTTCGGGTTAAGGTTCGGGTTAGGGTTAACGTTAGGGTTAGGGTAAAGGTAAGGTTTAGGGTTATGGTTAGGTTAGGTTAAGGGTTAAGGAAAATAGTATTTTTTTAATAGGACTGAATTGTGTGTCCCCACAAGGTTAGTTGTACAAGACTGTGTGTGTGGGTATGTGTGTGACTGTGTGTGTGTGTGTGTGTGCGTGTGTGTGCGTGTGTGTGTGTGTGTGTGTGTGTCTATGTGAGACCGTGTCTTTGTGAGACGGTGTGTGTGTGTGTGTGTGTGTGTGTGTCTATGTGAGATGGTGTGTGTGTATGTATATGTGATACTGCACACCATGAAGGCTGCACACCATGAAGGCTGCACACCATGAAGGCTGCACACCATGAAGGCTGCACACCATGAAGGCTGCACACCATGTCTGGCTACGGTCTCCCTCACCTGTTGTTGCCCTGCCTTGCCAGGTTGTGTGTGTGTGTGTGTGTGTGTGTGTGTGTGTGTGTGTATATGTGAGACAGTGTGTGTGTGTGTATATGTGAGACAGTGTGTGTGTGTGTGTGTGTGTGTGTGTATATGTGAGACAGTGTGTGTGTATATGTGAGACAGTGTGTGTGTGTGTATATGTGAGACAGTGTGTGTGTGTGTGAGACAGTGTGTGTGTATATGTGAGACAGTGTGTGTGTGTGTATATGTGAGACAGTGTGTGTGTATATGTGAGACAGTGTGTGTGTATATGTGAGACAGTGTGTGTGTGTGTATATGTGAGACGGTGTGTGTGTGTGTATATGTGAGACGGTGTGTGTGTGTGTGTATATGTGATACAGTGTGTGTGTGTGTATATGTGAGACGGTGTGTGTGTGTGTGTATATGTGATACAGTGTGTGTGTGTGTGTGTGTGTATATGTGAGACGGTGTGTGTGTGTGTGTATATGTGAGACAGTGTGTGTGTGTATATGTGAGACGGTGTGTGTGTGTATATGTGAGACAGTGTGTGTGTGTATATGTGAGACAGTGTGTGTATATGTGAGACAGTGTGTGTGTGTGTATATGTGAGACAGTGTGTGTGTGTATATGTGAGACAGTGTGTGTGTGTATATGTGAGACGGTGTGTGTGTGTATATGTGAGACAGTGTGTGTATATGTGAGACAGTGTGTGTGTGTGTATATGTGAGACGGTGTGTGTGTGTGTATATGTGAGACAGTGTGTGTGTGTATATGTGAGACGGTGTGTGTGTGTATATGTGAGACAGTGTGTGTATATGTGAGACAGTGTGTGTGTGTGTATATGTGAGACGGTGTGTGTGTGTATATGTGAGACAGTGTGTATATATGTGAGACAGTGTGTGTGTGTATATGTGAGACGGTGTGTGTGTGTATATGTGAGACGGTGTGTGTGTGTATATGTGAGACAGTGTGTGAGATCATATGTTTTATCAGTTGCTGACTCTTGTGTGAGGACTAATGACAGGCAAACCAATCACAGGGGAATGTCAACACAGGACTTGAGTCAACAGTAACAGGCTCCACTCTGAAGTCACACCCCCTGTAGACAGTGACCCGTCCTGGACTCCCCGTCCCGTCTGTTCCCACCATATACACAGAGACCAGACAAGACTATGAGGTCCACCATATACACAGAGACCAGACAGGACTATGAGGTCCACCATGTATACAGTTGAAGTCAGAAGTTTACATACACTTAGGTTGGAGATGGTGTGCAGCCTTCTTTACATACACTTAACTAGGTTATATTCCAGTCTCTTTGGTATCTACCACTTACAGGATGTAAACTAGGTTATATTCCAGTCTCTTTGGTATCTACCGCTTACCTTACAGGATGTAAACTAGGTTATATTCCAGTCTCTTTGGTATCTACCGCTTACCTTACAGGATGTAAACTAGGTTATATTCCAGTCTCTTTGGTATCTACCGCTTACAGGATGTAAACTAGGTTATATTCCAGTCTCTTTGGTATCTACCGCTTACCTTACAGGATGTAAACTAGGTTATATTCCAGTCTCTTTGGTATCTACCGCTTACCTTACAGGATGTAAACTAGGTTATATTCCAGTCTCTTTGGTATCTACCACTTACCTTACAGGATGTAAACTAGGTTATATTCCAGTCTCTTTAGTATCTACCACTTACAGGATGTAAACTAGGTTATATTCCAGTCTCTTTGGTATCTACCGCTTACCTTACAGGATGTAAACTAGGTTATATTCCAGTCTCTTTGGTATCTACCGCTTACCTTACAGGATGAAAACTAGGTTATATTCCAGTCTCTTTGGTATCTACCGCTTACCTTACAGGATGTAAACTAGGTTATATTCCAGTCTCTTTGGTATCTACCGCTTACCTTACAGGATGTAAACTAGGTTATATTCCAGTCTCTTTGGTATCTACCACGTACCTTACAGGATGTAAACTAGGTTATATTCCAGTCTCTTTGGTATCTACCGCTTACCTTACAGGATGTAAACTAGGTTATATTCCAGTCTCTTTGGTATCTACCACGTACCTTACAGGATGTAAACTAGGTTATATTCCAGTCTCTTTGGTATCTACCGCTTACCTTACAGGATGTAAACTAGGTTATATTCCAGTCCTCTTGCAATGGAGGAGGACAGGGTGAACATGCTATATACATGTTTCTTCTTACTTTTTTAACATTTTTTGAATTTAATATGAACCAGCGCCCGAACACTGAACAGTGTCCTCTTACAGTATTAACTCTTGGGGTGAGGGAATATGGGTGGCAGTATTAATTCTTGGGGTGGGGGAATATGGTTTGCAGTATTAACTCTTGGGGTGGGGGAATATGGTTGGTAATTAAGCCTCAACCCACCATCACCAACAAAAGACAGACTGACTTTCTTTACTTCTCACCCACCCATCCATGGGCAGGCAGTTAGGCACCAGAGAGAAGTTGAAGCTCCACTGACTTGATGCGCTGAGACGTTTTCCCTTTTAACGATGCTAAAGCAGGCATGAGAGCTAATCCTTAGGGGTTAAACGAAGGGAGAGGAGGAGTGAGGGACGGAGGGAGGGACGGAGGGAGGGAGGGAGGGAGGGAGGGAGGGACAGAGACGACTCTGGGCTTTTCCTTCTCTTCCCAGGAGACGTGGGGGCAGCTGTAGGCTGTGGTAATGCTATGGGCCTACAACTTGACAGATAACTTTAGCTCAACTTCTGGAGTCAACTAAATACACCAGTATGCTGTAGCAGTATGGTAGGCACTCAACTTCTACACAGTACAAATGAGAAAATGCTTTTTTGAAAGTTTACTGCAGTGCTACAAAGACAGCATGCAGCTAGCAGCAGCAACAATATACAACTTTAATGTACCCACCTTGGCATTTTTCCTATTTTGTTGCCTTCCAACCTGGAATTAAAATGGATTTTTGGGGGGTTTGTATCATTTGATTTACACAACATGCCTACCACTTTGAAGATGCTAAATATGTTTTATTGTGAAACAAACGAGAAATAAGACAAAAAAACAGAACTTGAGCGTGCATAACTATTCTCAAATCTCTGGAAGACTGAAACAGGTTTCCCTCAAGGATTTACCTGTATTTAGCGCTATCCATCATTCCTTCAATTCTGACCAGTTTCCCAGTCCCTGCCGAAGAAAAACATCAGGGTCATCTTTGGTCTCTTTGTTGCCTCTTTGATTAATGCCCTCCTTGCCTGGTCCGTGAGTTTTGGTGGGCGGCCCTATCTTGGCAGGTTTGGTGTGGTGCCATGTTCTTTCAATTTTTTAATAATGGATTTAATGGTGCTCCGTGGGATGTTCAAAGTTTCAGATATTTTTTTATAACCCAACCCTGATCTGTACTTCTCCACAACTTTGTCCCTGACCTGTTTGGAGAGCTCCTTGGTCTTCATGGTGCCGTTTGCTTGGTGGTGCCCCTTGCTTAGTGGTGTTGCAGACTCTGGGGCTTTTCAGAACAGGTGTATATATATACTGAGATCATGTGACAGATCATGTGACACTTAGATTGCACACAGGTGGACTTTATTTAACTAATTATGTGACTTCTGAAGGTAATTGGTTGCACCAGATCTTATTTAGGGGCTTCATAGCAAAGGGGGTGAATACATATGCACAAACCACTTTTCCGTTGTTTATATTTCCGAATTTTTTGAAAGAAGTAATTTTTTTCATTTCACTTCACCAAATTGGACTATTTTGTGTATGTCCATTACATGATATTCAAATAAAAATCCATTTAAATTACAGGTTGTAATGCAACAAAATAGGAAAAACACCAAGTGGGATGAATACTGTTGCAAGGCACTGTACCTGACACATAGAACTTTAGCTCAACTTTTGAAACTAACAACTAAATGACAACAAAAATACTACTTTATCAACAACTGCACGTTTTTGAAAACTAACGTCAACTATATTTTAAATATTTTTTTTATTTAACTTTACCGTAAATGACAATGTTACTTTTTTTAGATTAAATCTGAGGCTAGGATTAGAAAGATTCCATACCCTGCTGCAATGATGATGTGCCAATGGAGGTTTAAAAAAAACAATCACTATTTATTCATAGTGAGAAAAAAAATGCATCCCTAATAGAAAAATAGAGAAAGACAGAATATATAACTGACCTTTTCAGTGTTAGTCAGACACCTTGTCTGCCTCCCAAATGGATCCCTATTCCCTGTATGGCTGACTGGGTGGCAGCTGCTTCACAACTCAAGCCTAATTAGATAAAAACTATGCATTTATTTTACTGTACAATGTGTCTGTACAAAGTGCTTTTCCCAGCAGCAGTATTCAGTCAGCTGGTGACGTCCACCGCTGGAGGGGTGATTTACTTTTTTAAAATATCCATCATTTTCACACCAGCATCGTGACAGCAGCAAAAGGCCTGTCAAGACCTCGGGGGAGACCAGTTCATTCATTGGATAAAAGCGTCTGCTAAATGGCATATTATTATTATTATTATTATTAATATTATTATTATTATTATTATTATTATTATTATACATTTTCATACTGGCCCCCCTTGGGAAACGAACCCACAACCCTGGCGTTGCAAGCGCCATGCTCTACCAACTGAGCTAGAGACTGTGTTCACATTGGCGATAGCAAAGGGACATTTTCGAGAGGTTCTCGAGAGACAATCCTGTTGTGTAAACTTGCGAAATTCTCACATCTCGAGCGCACCTCGTGAGGTTGTGCATGACACTCGCTCGACAGCTGCCCCCTCCGAGCAGGGCAGTGTAAACAGAATTGTCTCGTTGAACTCAACGCTCCTACAGTATATATGGTAATAGCAGAGCAATGTTTTTGAAACAGCTCAAATGTATATACATTTCCTTATATATGTGACTTGTTTTATTGAGTTTTTACCTGCAATTGCAGTAACACCCTGCTACATTCAGAAATGTACCGGCTGCACTGAGCCACACAACTGGAAGCCCATTCCCGCTACATTTTTATTAATTTTTTTAACAAATGAAGATACTATCTCTAAATGTTGAGATATGTAAGTCAAATTACGTAAGTATAAAATAAAAAGATTACATCATACAAATAGAATATGTTTTTTCATTTGTAACATTGTGTGGTGATTTCAGAGGTTCCAGAGTGGGGGGGGGGGAATTGTTTTCCTGGGGCCCAGAGTTTTTCCTGATCTGGTGGGCTAACCTAACCAGGTAAAACTCCGGGTATGACATAGTAATAAATAATATGGGTTAGGATGGGACCAGATTTTGTCTAATCAGGTCAAAATGTTTTTGTTTTTTTTATCCTGGAAAAACTCCTGGCATTAGGGAGGATGAAAACATTAAAATCCTGTCAAATAAAATCATGATGCGAATCAGTCTAAACTCTGTCCCTGAAAACACTTCTCCCACCTCTGCCCCCTTCACCCCCTCTCCCCCTCAATCCCCCACTTCTACCCCTCCCCCTCTCTCCCCCACCACTCCCCTCTCCCCCTCCCCCCACTCTCGCCCACCTCTCACCTCTCCCCCCTCACACTGAGAGCCGACCGCAAAAACCGCCGATGACAGACAGAGCAGAGAATAAAGAAAACCCTCTCCAGTCTCCCCAGTCCCCACCCCCACATCATGTCATTGACAGCTCCACCACAAGCCACTGACTGAGTCTCAAATGGCACCTTATTATCTGTATAGTGCACTACTTTGACCAGGACCCATAGTGCACTAGGAATAGGGTGCCATTTGGGATGCAAACCGAGAGCTGAGCCAAGTGGCCCCCTCCCCTCTCAAACCACTCATAAACATCTCCTCTCTACTCAACCATTCCATTTAATACTCTGTCATCACCCTCTTCGGGTTCCATTTACTCCTCTGTTATCACCCTCGTCAGGTTTCCATTTACTCCTCTGTTATCACCCTCTTCAGGTTCCATTTACTCCTCTGTTATCACCCTCTTCAGGTTTCCATTTACTACTCTGTCATCACCCTCTTCAGGTTTCCATTTATTCCTCTGTCATCACCCTCTTCAGGTTTCCATTTATTCCTCTGTCATCACCCTCTTCAGGTTTCCATTTATTCCTCTGTCATCACCCTCTTCAGGTTTCCATTTATTCCTCTGTCATCACCCTCTTCAGGTTCCCTTTGAATCTGGATCTTTAAGAAAGGAGGACAGGAATTGTTGGAGGGAAGGAGGGAGTGAAGGAGGGAGGGAAGGAGGGAGCGAAGGAGGGCGCGAAGGAGGGAGCGAAGGAGGGAGGGAAGGAGGGAGGGAAGGAGGGAGCGAAGGAGGGAGGGAGCGAAGGAGGGAGCGAAGGAGGGAGGGAAGGAGGGAGCGAAGGAGGGAGCGAAGGAGGGAGGGAAAGAGGGAGCGAAGGAGGGAGCGAAGGAGGGAGGGAAGCAGGGAGGGAAGGAGGGAACGAAGGAGGGAGCGAAGGAGGGAGGGAAGGAGGGAGGGAAGGAGGGAGCGAAGGAGGGAGCGAAGGAGGGAGCCAGACATCACAGTAAAGGCGTCCGCATGCTGAAACAGTCCGGTAGAGTTCCTGCATATATTATGACCACATGTTAGATCTCATGCTGCTCCCGAGTGGGGCAGCGGTCTAAGGCACTGCATCTCAGCTGAGGCGTCACTACAGACCACCTGGTTCGATTCCAGGCTGTATCACAATCCGGCCGTGATTGGGAGTCCCATAGGGCGGGCGCACAATTGGCCCAGCGTCGTCCGGGTTTGGCCGTTGTAGGCCGTCATTGTAAATAATAATTTGTTCTTAACTGACTTGCCTAGTTAAATAAAGGTTAAATAAAAAATAATAAAAAATGACGACATTTTGTGACGCTTTTGTTCGTTTTGGACTTTTTTTTCTTTTCTTCTGGAAACAAGCAGAAGTTCGGAGCCGAAGTCTACGCCCCTTCGTCGGTGATTGGTCAACAGTAGGGATTCTTCAATAAAGTCTTTGTTGTCATTCAATTAGAGAGGACTCATTTTCATGCTCAACGTTTCATAGAAAAATACTGCACCAAACATCTTAGTTAGTCGCGCAATTTTACATCTAAGATCTCTTCGGCAAAGAAACGTCAAAATGTATGACAGATTTCTTGAGTTATCTTAATTTATTATTTTGAGGAAGTGTATACTGGCTACGGCATCTCAAAATGGAAAACAGTGCTATTGCCGTGTTTTTCTAATTTTTCAAGCGAAGGTCTTTTAATAAGGGTTCACACTCATTCGGTTCGCTAGCCAAGGTCGCCAAGGCGCCAGCCGAACTGAAGCATGCTGACACCTTTAAACACCTCTAGCGCCATTCTAGTGGCTTTATGGGTACTGGTCAATAGTAGTGCACTGTAGCAATATTTCCATTTCCTGTTAGCTCTAATCAGCTAGGCCAATCGGCCTGAGGACTGTGTACGATTGATCTTATCTTATTTTGATTGCCTGAGAGCTGCTTTGTTTAAGACAGGAGATAACCTTAATACTCACTTCCTCTCCACACAGCAGAGCTCAGTAAAAACAACAACACAGGACTTCCTTTACATAAAGAACCAATGCCTCTAAAAGCTCAGACACACCAGTAGTGATTGCTGGCCCAGAGTACTTAGCACCTCTGAACGTCATTTGCGAAACGATGTGTGCACCAATTTTACATGTAGAATCACATGAAAATGTAGTCAGTCAGACGTCTACAGCGGGTGGTCCCTAAAACACAGCCGTTGAACAATCGGCAGGTGAATGCTAGATCCACATTCGATGCGATGTTTCATGAAGATGACCAAACTACTAGTCTCAAATACTGTAGAGAGAGAGAGAGCACTGATCTAATCTAAGGCTCACAGGAGCATTAAAATCACAGTAGCTCATAGCTCACAGAGCATTAAAATCACAGTAGCTCATAGCTCACAGAGCATTAAAATCACAGTAGCTCATAGCTCACAGAGCATTAAAATCACAGTAGCTCATAGCTCACAGAGCATTAAAATCACAGTAGCTCATAGCTCACAGAGCATTAACATCACAGTAGCTCATAGCTCACAGAGCATTAAAATCACAGTAGCTCATAGCTCACAGAGCATTAACATCACAGTAGCTCATAGCTCACATAGCATTACAATCACAGTAGCTCATAGCTCACAGAGCATTAACATCACAGTAGCTCATAGCTCACAGAGCATTAAAATCACAGTAGCTCATAGCTCACAGAGCATTAAAATCACAGTAGCTCATAGCTCACAGAGCATTAAGATCACAGTAGCTCATAGCTCACAGAGCATTAAAATCACAGTAGCTCATAGCTCACAGAGCATTGAAATCACAGTAGCTCATAGCTCACAGAGCATTAACATCACAGTAGCTCATAGCTCACAGAGCATTAAAATCACAGTAGCTCATAGCTCACAGAGCATTAACATCACAGTAGCTCACAGCTCACAGAGCATTAAAATCACAGTAGCTCATAGCTCACAGAGCATTAACATCACAGTAGCTCATAGCTCACAGAGCATTAACATCACAGTAGCTCACAGAGCATTAACATCACAGTAGCTCATAGCTCACAGAGCATTAACATCACAGTAGCTCATAGCTCACAGAGCATTAAAATCACAGTAGCTCATAG
>NW_028163816.1:0-11010 GCF_964263955.1 Coregonus lavaretus | reverse complement strand
GGAAATGGGTGTGTCTGTGACCTGCTCCAGTAGTCATAACACATTCATAATAACACATTCTACCATAGGTTTCTATTGTTAAAGAATGTGTTCTCAATAACTCACCTACACAGGTTAAATAAAAGGTTAAAGAAAGTGCATAATGTTGCATTTAATACAATAAGCTCAACTCATAATAACACATTCCTGCCATCTCCTTAGAGTAGAGTGACTAGGATAAGAGCTGTTTTAACATTTCAACCTGCTGAGCTGGTGCCACTAAAGGCTAATGGTGCCATAGGCTGTCCCTCTCTTGGTCACTCAGATCAGATTCTCTCAAATCTGTATGGCCCCATCTTAAATCAATTCAATCAAAATGTGAAAAGTGTGAAAATATCCAGATTTTTCCTCCAGGTTTATGACCATTCAGACCAGAGAGACTGTGGGCTACAGAGAGCGCTGAAGGCCTGTACGCTTGGCTCTGAGAACCATCGTCTACCTCTCCACAACACTCACTCCAGGTGGCGGCGTGACCTCATAGTCACAGAGGGAACACAGGAACAGCAAACATAATAAGGTTTATTTCTACAGTTCCATTACAGTTTTAGTTTAGGGGGAATCGCCAGGGTTGCCACTTGGAGGTTGGTCATGATGCAGCTTTTCTGAGAAACAAATGTATTTTTCAATAATAGGTATGTACTAGTCAGGTCAATGACGGGTCGAAATATATAATTTCAAAATGTACCTGACCTCTCCCTCTTTCTCTCTTTCTCTCTCTCTCTCAACCTCTTGGTTATGTTCTGGAGAGGAGAGGTTTGTGAAAGAGGGATAGAGGAGGAGAGGAGAGGTTAGTTTAAAAAGCACAGCTGGTCAAGGCCCTACCTGGATCATTCTTTGAAGCTTATCTTTCAAACCATTTTCTTGTGGCGTCTTAAAAATGATTTGATTGATTCTATTATTGAATTACTGGTGAGGTTATATTAAGTCTTTAGGAGGGCTGTCTGAACTCAAAAGCAGGATCATATCCTCAGTGGGAATCAAAGACATTCATGGGGCGGCAGGTAGCTTAGTGGTTAAGAGCGTTGTGCCAGTAACCAAAAGGTCGCTGGTTCTAATCCCCGAGCCGACTAGGTGAAAAATCTGTCGATGTGCCCTTGAGCAAGGCACTTAACCCTAATTGCTCCTGTAAGTCGCTCTGGATAAGAGCGTCTGCTAAATGACTAAAATGTAAATATAAAACACCATTATCTGAATATAAACAAACAGGGGGCTCTGCAAGCTACAGGTGTGGTTGTCTAGGGGTTCCATTCATAGCTCACATGTACATCACATTCCCTTCATCCACCCATACCTCACAAAGATATCCTAGACCCATACCTCACAAAGATATCCTAGACCCATACCTCACAAAGATATCCTAGACCCATATGACCATGAATCTCCTGTATTACTCTCTAGTCCTTCAAAGCACCAGGCTTATTGACAGAAACATCAGTGGCAGAAACATCAGTCACAGCAACAGAGGCAGAAACATCAGTCACAGTAACAGAGGAAGAAACATCAGTCACAGTAACCATGGCAGAAACATCAGTCACAGTAACAGAGGCAGAAACATCAGTCACAGTAACAGAGGCAGAAACATCAGTCACAGTAACAGAGGCAGAAACATCAGTCACAGTAACCGTGGCAGAAACATCAGTCACAGTAACCGTGGCAGAAACATCAGTCACAGTAACCGTGGCAGAAACATCAGTCACAGTAACAGAGGAAGAAACATCAGTCACAGTAACCATGGCAGAAACATCAGTCACAGTAACAGAGGCAGAAACATCAGTCACAGTAACCGTGGCAGAAACATCAGTCACAGTAACCGTGGCAGAAACATCAGTCACAGTAACCGTGGCAGAAACATGCTCCTCTTAGCTACATCATAGACAACTGGTATGATGAGTCTGTGTAGTGCTGGGATGTATGGAGTCTACATCAAATAACTTTATGTATGGAAGAGTGAGTTACTCCCCTCCTGTCTATGTCCAAACAAACACCCTCTACAAATAATCTACAAACAAACCATTTACAAATAATCTACAAACCATTTACAAATAATCTACAAACCATCTACAAATCATCTACAAACCATGTACAAACAATCTACAAACCATTTACAAACCATCTACAAATAATCTACAAACCATCTACAAACCATCTACAAACATCTACAAACCATCTACAAACCATCTACAAACCATCTACATCCAGATAAAGTGCTATCTATGCTTAATCCCATCCTCTTGCATTGTGCCATAGCCTTACAGGGAAATATCTAGTGAATTTGTGAAGGATCTGATGTGGACATTTCCCTTTGATCATCAGTGTGACCCTGTTTCAAACATCGGCATTGGGTTTCCTCTTATGGATCCCATCAGTTCTGCTTAACAATACTAAAAACACACAACTTAGACACTTCCATATCTGTCATTGGAGGGTGACCCTTTCAAACTTAAGCATTTGACCCATAGTGTAAGTAGAATTTATGGTTTGTGAAAAGCAACTGATGGACAAAAAATGCAATGAAAAAAGTATCTCGTCAATGTCCTTGATAGTCAGCCAGAGTACAAATGGACTTTAAACATATTGGCTCACGACAACCTCATTGGAATATTTTACTCATAGAAAAAAGCTAATGTGACCAAATCATGAATTTAACAAAAAAAAATCAAAAAAATAAACGAAATGACTGGCACACATTCTTCAGTCTTTCTATGCCCCATATATCAAGGCACCTGTACCAACCATCCAATACCCAAGGCCCATGTTCTATTTCACAATATATAACGGTCGTAAAACAAAGAACTGCCATCCAAGGGGCATTAAAAACTGATATTATGGCTTTACTGCTGGATCAGTTGGCATTTCTGGTCAAGTGCCTTTTGAATCAACGTTGAAAGAAAGGACACTCTCAAAGTCTATACTCTCTGACTTGAAAGCCTGGTCCCAGATCTGTTTGTGCTGTTTTGCCAACTCCTATAGCCCTTGTCGCACCAATGACCATAGGAGTTGGCAAGACAGCACAAACAGATCTGGGACCAGGCTACTGACTTGAGTGTGCCATAGTTCTCTGTCCTACAGGCGGACGACCACATCTGGTTAGCATCAGATCTCCCGTCACTAAACCCTGACTAAATCCCAAATGCACGGCTCTGGTCAAAAATTTGTGTACTATGTAGGGAATATGGTGCCATTTGGGACCCAGCCCTGTCTCTCAACAACATAGCATTAGATGGCCTAGATAACAGATTAGGACTAACTCGTGTGCCTCTGGAACTTTTTCCTATGAAAGCCAACAGTGGAGTCACTCATAGTCTGAGACCGATGTCATTTTTCAGGTGCTCCCTCCATGTCTATCTTGTTGTTTTCCATGGCAGAAACAGAGGGCCGTCAGCTCTGAGAGGTAAAAAGGTTTTGTCTCACCTCTTCTAGACATGGCTGGTTTAAAAGGTTTAATCTGTCTTCTGGACGTGGCTGGTTTAAAATATTTAGTCTGTGGAGCTTCTCTGTTGACGGAGACATTTACACATACAACATTTTAGCCTTTGGATAAATAGTCTTCTAGACATCGCCAGCTAATACGTGTTGTCAAACATATTTTGATGAGAGCGGGGACAGTGGGGATCCAAATCTGACACCCAGGGTGTTGCAACCTAGAATGGAAAAAAAGAAACTCTCAGCTTCATCCTCCACTTTGATCATGGCTGTAGTTCAGATGCAGCAGTTTAGACCAGCTTGAGATGCACTGAGGAGATCCTTAAGCGTGTCCCTGTGTGTGCAACACATCTTTCATTCCATGCCAGGCCAGTGCTAGCCAGGGGCCTCAGTATGTTCTCCACAATGTTCCCATTCTCATTCAATGATCTCATTCAGACTCTGATTAGATTTTTATTACAATATCAAAGTTATATTCGATGTCATTCTGTTTGTACCTTTATCCAAAGCAATGGCTAGTCCAACACAGGGATACGTTACATTGAATTGACGTTATCCCAGTTATGAGCTTTGTACAAAATAAAGATCACGGCAGTGCAAAACAGAAAAAGCCAATATGTTACTGACTTAGTTTCTGTGCTTGTGGTCGTAGGTGATTGGAAATGGTCTGTACGACGTCAAAGAAAAGCCATCCACGGAACATAGTATGGGGAAAACAGAGAAAAAAAACACAGAGTAGGAATAACATATTACTCTCATTACAATGAAAGGTTTTAGTTCACCAGCGACATACAGTATGTACGGTATGTACGCTCTAACTCCTGCATGGCGACACTGACGCTTTTAATAATGTGCAGCCTCTGCGTACGGTTGAACGGTTGACTTCCAACATGTCGGTCAGGTCCACATCCCAGCCCAAACCTCAACTTTACAATCCCTGTAATCTAACGGTTGTAATCTTTCCAGTTGTGGCTTGGCTGGACAGAAAGGCAGAAAAAAACCTCTGCCGCTCTCAGGTCATGGTTCTGCTCTGCGTTGAAAACACATAGCGACTGATGTAGCTGAGGCTGATGCATCCAGCTGAGATATATCCCTGTTATTAATCACCACTCCATGGCTCTTTTCAGGGACTCTTTCGGTCATCAAAGGGTCTTTTTAAGAGGTGGTGCTGTAATTGTTTCTAATCTGATAACTGTCCCCATCTGTTTTTGTTGTGAATTCTGTCAGCCTTCAGTAAGTGTTAGATTTACACTGGAACAAATCACTGATTCTGTATGTGCGTGTGTATGGTCTGAGTTCTGTTTCCTGGCTAATGTGTAAAGATGTCCTATCTTAATTTGATCACTCAAATTCAGACTGTATTCAAGGTTTAAAAGGCTTCTAAAATTTGTAATTTCCACTTTAAAATGTCAGACTTGATTTGCCCTAATGAAAAATGTATCAACCCCTACACAAATGTCCATTGATTGTAATCCACATAATAATTCACATATCCTGTTTCTGAAGGATTATTTCCCTGCCGTGAGAAAATGGTCAAATTAAGATCGTACATCTGTATCTAATACATCATTATAGTGACATATAAGTCAGCTTAGGTGACATATTTACAATGGGTAAATGTCACTATTTGGACATGTTCTAAGGAGACCATGTTGGAGCGATGACATTGGTTGTCAGGGAGGGTTTGGAACTGTGACCCAGTAAGTGGTTGTTGTAATGACTAGTGTCATCTTCCTCTGAGCTATTCCCTGCATCACAGGGAAGACATCGTGTCATTTAATTTCATGTTAATATAAGTTATAGACTATGGTAATTATCAGTTGGTTCTTGAATAGAGATGGCCGTTGGAGGATGACAACAGCAGCCATATTGGGGTAACTCAGGAACTTGGTGGGTTAGGGTTAGGCAAGGAGACTGAAGATGAGTGGAAGCCTTTAGGGATGTTCATATGATACTGCTGCATCCCAAATATTTTCTTAATCTTTGTCTATTATATAATTTTTTACTAGTTCTATTTCTATGATATCCTATCTATTACAGCATGGAATTTCTTAAATTCATAGCATGCTTGATATACGGAAAGGACACCATCTAGCAAAATAGTGCACTTTCAGCTAAGTGTTACAGGGTTTCTTCTGGATCAAAAAGAGTCTTAGGTGGTGGGCGTGGCAGGGGGCGTGGCAATGAGTGCAAACATTTTTTGAACATTTTAGAGGGCCCCATCTTGGCTGTATAGTTTTTGGTTGTTGCATTTATAAACCAATTTCCTGCAATTCTACATATTTTCCCCAAGAGCTGAGAGACATTTTTGCAGTTTTATAGCTAATTTCCTGCAATTCTACACATTCTGCCATTGAGCTGAGAAAACGTTGCAGTTTTAAAGCTAGTATCCTGGAAAGCCATGGCTAATGCTGTGTTCTTTTGCTCAGACATAATAAAAAACAGGTAAATTAATTGTTTTTGGAATGTTCAATTCTCCCTAACTGTCTAGATTTTATTTTGGTGATTGATAGTTCTCAAAGATTATATTATTTAAAAATATGTAGGTCCATTATCTTTTCTACGTTCTTTATATCCACACACACACACACACACACACACACACACACACACACACACACACACACACACACACACACACACACACACACACACACACACACACACACACACACACACACACACACACACACAGAGAGACCCAACAGTCCCGGGTGTGTTTAGTTCTCTCTGGAAGCTGGCTCCACGTTTATTGGACACGGTTTTCTATTTCACTGGGAAGTTCTGCTTCGGCCTGTAAAAACCAAGTGGAGCCAGTCCAGTTCACTTGTAGGACTCAACCCTATAGGCCCACAAAGTGATTCAGGGTGTTGGAAAGAACCACCTCTACTCTCTCTCTCTCTCTCTCTCTCTCTCTCTCTCTCTCTCCATCCTTCTCGCTCCCTCTCTCTCTCTCTCTCGCTCTCTCTCTCTCTTACTACCTCATCTTCAGACATACCTGGCTCTGCATCAACATCCACATCTTTATCACCGCCACTTTAACAGCTTCTGTGGGAGTGAGGTCACCGCCTCACCTTGTGTGTGCCGTGACAGGCCTAACGTGTGACCATGACGACCAGCTAGCGGCACAGCCACTACCGAGTTCCAAACTGCCTCTGGAAGCAACGTCAGCACAAGAACTGTTCCGCGGGAGCTTCATGAAATGGGTTTCCATGGCCGAGCAGCCGCACACAAGCCTAAGATCACCATGCTCAATGCCAAGCGTCGGCTGGAGTGGTGTAAAGCTCGCCGCCATTGGACTCTGGAGCAGTGGAAACGCGTTCTCTGGAGTGATGAATCACGCTTCACCATCTAGTAGTCTGAAGGACGAATCTGGGTTTGGCGGATGCCAGGAGTACGCTACCTGCCCCAATGCCAACTGTAAAGTTTGGTGGAGGAGTAATAATGGTCTGGGGTTGTTTTTCATGGTTCGGGCTAGGCACCTTAGTTCCAGTGAAGGGAAATGTTAACGCTACAGCATACAATGACATTCTAGACGATTCTGTGCTACCAACTTTGTGGCAACAGTTTGGGGAAGGCCCTTTCCTGTTTCAACATTAGAATGCCCCTGTGCACAAATCGAGGTCCATACAGAAATGGTTTGTCGAGATCGGTGTAAAAGAACTTGACTGGCCTGCACAGAGCCCTGACCTCAACCCCATCGAACACCTTTGTGATGAATTGGAACGCCGACTGTGAGCCAGCCCTAATCGCCTAACATCAGTGCCTGACCTCACTAATACTCTTGTGGCTGAATGGAAGCAAGTCCCCGCAGCAATGTTCCAACTTCTAGTGGAAAGCCTTCCCAGAAGAGTGGAGGCTGTTATAGCAGCAAAGGGGGGATGAACTCCATATTAATGCCCATAACCTTGGATGAGATGTTCGACGAGCAGGTGTCCACATACCTTCGGTCATGTAGTGTACCTCATACCCCAGCACATGGACTCGGTACTGGTACCCTGTGTAAATGACCAAGTAATTGTTACTCATTGTGTATTTCTTCCTTGTATTATTGTCTTTCTATTATTTTGTATATGTTTCTCTCTGCATTTCAATGTTAAGTCCACACCTGTTGTTTTTCGAAGCCTGTGACAAATAACATTTGATTTGATTTTGATTTGAACATTCATATTTTATGTTCTGAGAACATGGCAACCATGTTCTGTGTATGTTTGGTGGGACGTTGATGGAATATTCTCCTAACCCTGCGAAAACTGGACACATGAATGTTCTTGCAACGTTACCATGTGCCTAAAACATTAATATCTTAAGTTCTGAGAACACATTCTGGGTAAGTTCTATTTGACATCAAGGGGATGGTCCTCTTGGAAATATTCCTTGCACATCACGGGAACATTCCTATGAAAAGGTTAGTGACCTAATGAGACTTTTAAGGAACGTTCTCTAAAGTTGTTGGAACGTTTGTTGTTAGCTGGGTCTCCTTTCTTTCTTTCTTTCTTTCTTTCTTTCTTTCTTTCTTCTTTCTTTCTTTCTTTCTTTCTTTCTTTCTTTCTTTCTTTCTTTCTTTCTTTCTTTCTTTCTTTCTTTCTTTCTTTCTTTCTTTCTTTCTTTCTTTCTTTCTTTCTTTCTTCTTTCTTCTTTCTTTCTTTCTTCTTTCTTTCTTTCCCTCCCTCCCTCCCTCCCTCCCTCCCTCCCTCCCTCCCTCCCTCCCTCCCTCCCAGCAGATGTACCCATGCCAAGAGGTGTGCTCAACTTGGCAAACCAAGTTGTTAACTTTAAGAAAGTGCACTCTGATGCCTCATAACCACATAGAAAATATAGCTTACGTTACAGTTACTCCCTAATACCACACTTTTGTAGTGATATTCAACAGAATTAGAAGATTTCTGCATACTGAGAAAGTGGATCAAACACCAAGCCATGGTTTTCTAAAAGGATGTCAAGACTGACTGACATATAGCAGATGATAAAGTACATGCATGCAGTCCGAAGAAAGGATATTCAAACGTAACACTGTACTGGCGTGCCGGATATCACGTCTGCTGTGGTGGTTTCAGCTATATGCATACCACATTGCTCTACAGTAAGATACACGCCTTGTGGTTGTCACAATGACTAAGTATTACGCTGTGTTATTTCCTATCGCTGTCAAAGTCTAAGACAGATCCCAATGACATGGCAGGGTATCCATTTATGGAAGAAAAGGAAAAGTAGTTTTATTTATGGAATTCTAATGTTGCACCGCTTTGCGGCCTGCAGATCGTTCGCTGTGCATGCTCCTCTGCTCTTGCTAAGTTTGTCTAAGTTTCTTTGGAATTAACATTTTCCTCAACACGCGAGTACCCGCTAATCCCTCACTCGTACATGACAAGACCCAACTTCTCTTTGCCACTATTGGCTTAGAGAGTAAAATATGTTGGCATAGTATAATAATGATAATAATGTGGGATCAATGCTCATTCAATCCTTCCTCTCACCCTTCTCACTCCCTCTTTCACCTTAAAACACTGAGGGCCATGGCCCGGTGCTGGTATTCTGGGACCATGTTTGAATGAAACTTCAGAATGTGAAGAAACCCATTGCGGGAAGAGAGAGACAGAGCGAGAGACAGGGAGAGGGAGAGAGAAAGGTAGAGAGAGAGAGAGAGAGAGAGAGAGAGAGGAGATGAGAGAGAGAGAGAGAGAGAGAGAGAGAGAGAGAGAGAGAGAGAGAGAGAGAGAGAGAGAGAGAGAGAGAGAGAGAGAGAGAGAGAGAGAGAGAGAGAGAGAGAGAGAGAGAGAGAGAGAGAGAGAGAGAGAGAGAGAGAGAGAGAGAGAGAGAGAGAGAGAGAGAGAGGCAGAGAGAGGCAGAGAGAGAGAGACAGAGAGAGAGGCAGAGAGAGAGGCAGAGAGAGAGGCAGAGAGAGAGGCAGAGAGAGAGACAGAGAGAGAGACAGAGAGAGACAGAGGCAGGGCGAGAGAGACAGAGAGAGAGGCAGAGAGAGAGACAGAGAGAGAGACAGAGAGCAAGAGACGGAGAGAGAGAGCAAGAGAGAGATACCACAGTGCCATCACAGCAGCAAGATTTGTGAAGAACAAACACCATTTTAAATACAACCCATATTTATGTTTATTTCACTTTTGTTTATTATGTATTTCACTTGCTTTGGGAATGTAAACATATGTTTCTCATGCCAATAAAGCCCTTAAATTGAATTGAATTTAAATTGAAATTGAGTTGAGAGAGAGAGAGAGAGACCGCAGGTAAAGGCCAGCAGTTGCCAATATCTATCAGCCATACATATTACAACAGAACAATACTTAACCTTTTAAATAGTTGGGTTAGTTGTTTACCATTCATTAAGAAGACCGTTAGTATGTTACAAGACACCTCCATTCAACCAACCACAACAGTTTGCGTTTATTTTGGTGGTTATGAACGAAACAGCTACTTTTTTCAAATCGTGTCTATATAGTGGCCTGAGATCCGTAGAAGGTCTAGAAACCTGTTACTAAAAACCTGTTACTAAACCTCAGTTTTATCCGACCGACCACAAAAGTTCATCATGCACTTTTCCCCTAAACACTTTTTCCCTATCCGTTTTGTTATGTTCCCACCACCACCAGCAGCACATTGTTTACAGAGAGACTGGTGGTATGAAAAATGACCCCCCGTCCTTCCGACATACAAACAAACTGTCTGGCTGTTGTTTCATCTACGTGGGGCCAAGATTGTGTGGACGTCTTCCAAAATAAAGCAACGTTTTGTGAACATTTCCTTTTCATGTCTCTGGCATTGCACTTTGTAGCCTAAACAAAAATGGGTTAGATCTCTGGTTATGGAAACAGTGTTTGTGTCTTTTGATTTAGGATAATTTAAAACACTTAAGGGATTTTATCTACTTCCCCAGAGTCAGATGAACTCGCGGATACCATTTTTATGTCTCTGTGTCCAGTTTGAAGATAGTTAGAGGTAGTTTCGTGAGCCAGTGCTAACTAGCATTAGCGCAATGACTGGAAGTCTATGTGTCACGTTCGTTGAATACAGGATTGGACCAAGGTGCAGCGTGGTATGCGTACATGTTCATATATTTATTAAACACAGACAAAACAACAAAAGCAACGTAACGTGAAGCTCACAATGGCTACACACAAACAAGAGTCAAGATCCCACAACATAGGTAGGCAAAATGGCTACCTAAGTATGAGCCCCAATCAGAGACAACGATCGACAGCTGCCTCTGATTGGGAACCACACCTGGCCAACATAGATCAAAACATACTAGATCTACACATAGATATACACATTACATAGATCCTCACACCCTGAACAAACCAACTAGCGAACTCTATGTCAGGGCGTGACAGTACCCCCCCCCCCCCCCCCCCCCCCCCCCAAAGTTGCGGACTCCGGACGCAAAACCTAACTTAACAGGGGAGGGTCCGGGTGGGCATCTAGCTTCGGTGGTGGCTCCGGCTCCGGGCGTGACGTCCTCTCCCTTACTGCCTCCCCGTTGCACCCCTGGTCCGGTCTGGACCTTGGCACGATGCTTCCCCTCTCAGTCCTCCC